>NC_052538.1:8042642-8342642 GCF_016699485.2 Gallus gallus | reverse complement strand
AAAGGATCTTAAGTCAAAAGCAGGAGTCAGGTAGGGCAAAGCTGGGATCACTTAATAGCAAAACAATAAAGAACTTGGGAATTATAAGACTATAGTGGAGAAGTTCACTAAATTCATTTCATTGCTCTTCACTGTTGAAGACACTGGGGCGGTTCCTACAACTGTGCCATTCTTTCCAGTAAATAGAGTAGGGGTCAGAGGAACTAGATGAGTTTGGATAAATACACAGGAAGTGTTTGACCAAACAGATATATGAGATGTTCATAAGTCACCAGGTTGGATGGCAGTCACCCAAGAGAAACTCAAATAAGAAATTATGCAGGAGCTGCACGAGGTTTCTATGTGACCATTGCAAACAGCCATGATACAAAGGATGGTGGGTTGCCAGTGCAATTCCCAGTGGGTTTCTCCTCCTTTTCAAAGACACTCCATGGGGAATGACAGGTTGAATCTTATTTCCAAGGCTGGTAGAAAGGTAGAATATAAAATGCAACATATTGAGAATGTGAATAATCAGTCTGTTATGAAAGTATTGGAGTGGTTTCTTTACAGGGAAATACTGCACTGCTGACGTGCTCTTCAAGTTAAGCAGCGCATGAATGAAGAGGATTCCCACAAATGTAGCATAGCTGGATTTCCAAAAGGACTTAAAGGACACTGTTAAAAAATAAGTCCACCAGATTGAAGGAAGAGGTGGAAAGCAACTACTAATGCTTAAACATTGCTGTACAGTTTACACAAATCAGCAGTGAAGTCCCCCAGATCTAGGTCAATATCTCATCAGTGACCTGGGAAAGAAAACAGGGAGAGAAAACCAAGTATTTCTGGAGTCAAATGCTGCAGCTAACAAGGAGGAACTCCAGAAGGACCTCACAAAGAATTTCAGCACCATCCCTTAATGCTAGGCCTGATGGTTCCAGTTGAGTTGCAGAGATCTTAGAGCCACTGCTGATATTTCTGCAAAGCCATCCCCTTGCTGGGGAGAAAGGTCACAAAATAAATGCTGGACATTGCTGAGAAAGGCTATTGAGAGCCAGAGAGAACGTTCTACTAGGATATTGAGCCCTGGGTTTACAACAGTTCTCCCATCTAATGCAGCCTGTTCTTTTTGTACATTAGTAACACTAAGGTAAGAATTGCAATGCTCTCTGATGTACTCTGAGAGAAATTAAGTAAAACTAAGTTTGTGCAGATGACTTGTGCTTGCTTTGCCTAACGTAGCATGATACCAGTCAGGAGGTAGAAGTCAGTAACAAGATGTTAGATTAAATTCAGGGGCAGTATGGCTGAACTGACTGGAGCAGTGTGAGAGGCTTATATTAAAGCAAATATTTGCCCCAACCCTGCTAGAAGTTCATCCTGCATCTTTGTAGTTTTCCATCTTTATGTTGTTATTGTAGTTTTATTTTTTAGAAAGGAGATGGGGGGAAGCTGTGGAGATTAAGTAAGAAGAAAAAGCTAAATATTGTTGTGTGAACATGCTTTATTACCTATTTAAAAATCAAAATTGTGTGTGTGAAATAGTGTAGTGGTAGAATGTCTTTCTAACAGACCAGACATTAAATTCCTGCTTACATCTACTGGAAACACTGCCCAAAAATTGCTTCAGGGCTGGCTCACTTCTGAATTCTCTCACTGCCTAAGCAATTCCAGGCAATAGGATTTGTGATGAGAATTGACTGGCTACCAGTGCGTTTGTTCAATACAACCCCCATAAAGCGCGCAGAACAGGGAAGAAGTCAAAGCATGAATGCTGTGAAGTTAAAACTAGCGAGGAGAGAAGAAATTACTCAAGCTGTGCTCTAGAATTATCTTTTTCAAGTATCTTCTCTGCTCACCAAAAATATAAATAGCTGATACGTAGTACTGGAGTCAGCTGCTTACTTTATTTGTTGCATCCAGCCCACTTTGGTGTTTAACATCTTCTGCTCTTGTGGTGTGTGCAAAATCAGAACTTGGTGCGCATGGTAGCTTGGTTACTGAGAACTTTCACGCTTCTACAAAACTGCATAAATAATTTATTTTTTCCTTGTCTACTGAATGTAAACACACAAGCATACCTCCTGTACCTAAAGATAAATATATGCAGGGCTAAAAATGTATATATTTCACTACAATATAACTTTAGCAGTTTATACTGATTTTAACTTGTCTGAAGTCAGATGACTCTTTTTTGACCTCCAAACAAATAAGATTCCCTTCCTCTATGCTGTAACCCATCACGTTCATGGGAGTACCACTTCTTAGTTCTTCCTACAACTACAAACATATACTTTCTATAAGCCTTTGACTTACTTGTGTTGTAAGTTGTTTTCCTCCGCTACTTTTATGGAAACAAGGCAGAGCATTTTTTTGTTTAACAACGAGGGACTTTTTAGGCCAAAAACTATCTGGGTACCATGTTGTTCATAAATATAGTATTCTTGAAGATTTCACTTCCCAAGAGACATCAACATTATTATCTGCAGTAGGTGGCAGTGACATATATTACAGCTTGGCTTTGCATGATGTAATGCAATCTGCAGTGTAAACAAGACATCTATTATAGTGGTTGTAATCACTTTCTCTTTTATGACTTCACATTTTTATTATGCCTTCATTACGTAGCAAGATATATTTCAACTTTGACCTTCATCTGCAGAGTGTATAAAAGGGTTTCAATAGATGAAAGCAATTTTTCACTTGTAAAAGCTGCCTTTTGATGATAATACTGAAAGGCTTCAGAAGATTTTTTTTTTTTTTTGTCCACTCAAACTGCATAGTGAAAACACACAGACTATTCTTTCCTATAAATACAGAATACTTTCCTGGAATTCAGTTGCATTCTGTTGCATCTGGATTGCATCTTCCATGCTGAAATCTACTTTCTCTTTTAAGAGAAACAACCTGTTTGTACATCTGATCAAACACTAAATTAAGAAAAAAATATACTGAAAGTATGTATATATATGTATTTCAAATATGATTTGTCTGGGCTATAAATCATTTTTAGAAGCTTGTCACTTCATCAGTTACATTGAACCGACTGTATAAAAAATGACAAGCAAAACCATTCAGCAATTTGGTTTCACAGCATCATTTGCATAAATAAGACATGCTATTGAACAAAAGCTCTGGAAGCGTTTTTACTTGAGCTGCTCATTGGCTAGGATTTTGCTGATTTTATGCGTTTGCTAATAATTTAGTTTTAAAAATGACTGCACCTTTTTTTCATCTCAGCTATATCCTTCTCCAAGGGTTACGTGCTGTAGAGATATATCTTATGAACTATCTGCAACCTCTCATCTTTAGAAACTTGATTTATCAGGAAAGCTGACAGTAGCTTCAGACCTGATTTCAGAAGTATCTGCTTGTCAGGGGAATTCTTGGACTAAGAAATTCCTGCGAGATTTCTTAGCAATCAAAATCTTATATATGAAATATTAACTCAGATGATCCAGAAGAGATGACTGAAAGTTCTGTTTGGATTTTAAGGCCTTCCTGACAATTATCAGTACTGATGTCATTATAAATGAGAATAAGTAGGGAAAAAGATATCTAAATAAGTTGATGAAAAGAGCTAAAGTCCAAGCAGCTGGATTCAGTGTTATTCTTGGAAGCAGAAGGGATATGTTAGAGACAAAACAAAGAAAAAAAACCCAGTAAGCATATGTAGTGAAAATGAGAGAAAATCTGGCTGTAAAGCATACGACAAAGGTTAGAAGAATTGTAGGAAACTGTACAAGTACAATGGCTGTTTGCCATCACATTTGTGCCCTAACAGAATAGCATTTATTGCTACAATTCTCAGTGTTATTATCACACCGATCATTGCAAAAATGAAGTGCCTCAAGGTAGAAACACCTTATCCTCATTCATCCTTGATATCTCTCTTGAATATATGCTTCAGTTTATAAAGGAAAATAACATTCTTTTTTTCTGAAAAATAAAATAAATCTAAAACCAAACATGTTCTTACTTGGAGGAGCTCTGAATGAAAGCTTCATGATTGCTGACCTGGATAATGTTTGTCAATTATTATCCTGTAAGAGAGATATCCCCTCAGAAAAGCCAGTCTTTCATATCTTCTCAGTTACTTCTGCATACATGGTAGGAACAATCTGTTTTCACAAAGTATGAATTGCACTTTTGCACAATTGAGGAGATTCTGTGCTTGAATATTTGCTATTGTAAAACCATAAACTTGGTTGGGCTACCATGGAATCCTCTGGGCTACTTTTAAAATGCAAGGCTGTTGGAGGAGTAGGTTTGTGTCAGAGCTGGAATTGTTAACTGTGTGGGCAAATCTTCCTTGAATCGTAAAACTGTGCCATTTACTGTACCATTAATCTCATAGTGTAGCCCCATTTTCACTGTATCTGAGAGTCCTTCTGTGCTGATTATCTCTCCGTGGCTTGTTGGGTTGATGGGCCACTTATCTTGTTCTGGGTTGAGAAAAAGAATGGAATTTTAAGTAATGACAAACATGTCTTCCTTTAAAAACAAAGCACGAAAAACATTGTTCAGAGTGGGGAATATCTCAGAGATGTTGTCTCACATCAGACACAGCTAAATGAGACAGAAATAATTGTACTCATGGGTTGTTCCTACCTGCATTTTTAGCAAGAAAGCTCTATAACACTTTATACTGCTATCTACTAACCATATCCCACCTGAAGGCATTAGCTGCCGAGTTCAGGCTGTCCAAAATTTTGGCAGCATTCTGAAAAAAAAAACAACAAACCACTGCAAGAACAGAGAGGATCCAGAGAGCACCTGGGCTGCAAAGCTCCAGGTCTCTGCAAGCAGTCTCACCATGGAGAGCTGCCTCAGTACTAGCACTAGTGTGCCTACTCTTAGGGCTTTGGACTATGAATAAGTGGATCTGGGGTTTGGATAAATTTGAAGCAGACCAGTGTCCTTCTCAAGGACTACAGGCAGCTGAAATTTCAAGTTCACAGGCTTTGCTGTGATGGAATAATTGTAGGGGAGGTGTACAGTGATAATATCTTAGATCTAGTTTTACCCCTGTGAAAAATACGAGTTTATCTTTGTGTGATATACAATGGTATCATGGCTTGCAATTTTTCTTGCTCTGTTGTCTTGTGTGACCCCTCAGAAGTCAGACCAGTTTCAGAGGGGACATCTGTTGAGATGTTCCTTATGCTATCAGCTCTCTGCACATAGAGGAGAAAATCAGCAAACTGTCAGGACTGCTGTAAGCTCATTCTAGTGATGAGGAGATGGAAACTGGTGGAAAAGATGAATTCTCCAATGTCTTTCAGATAAGAAGCTGGGAAAAAATAATAAAGGAATACTTCAAAGTTATTAATACTTAGTATATTTTTAAAATCTTCAGAAGGTTTTCTCTATTTTATTGGAAATTACTAAATTATCACTACCTCCAAGATATTTTTTTCCACAACTCAGGATAGGTTAAAAGGACAAAAAAGCTTGGAGATAGAACAGCACCATCAGCGCTGTTCATAAGACGTCCAGTCACAGTAGTATGGCAAATGTGCTTTTGGCAGTGGTGTGTGACCCGCAGCAGCAGCCACATCCTGCTCTGTGTTTGTCTAGTTTGGTGCTACTCTTGAGAGGCACAACTCCTGTGTTAGAAGTTGTGAACATAAGTAGTAGCAGCAGGGCGACTGTGAAACTCACTGCCCAGAGTGAGTTCGTAAAGCAAATTTCAGTATACCTGGACCATTCTTAACTGCTACAAACACCCTGCTTCTTTACAGATCAAGATATTAATATATACTGAAAGAGAATAGATTAGCCTAATTGCTTATCAAAATGGATTCCACTGAATCCCATACCCAAACATTTAATTTAACCATTGCATGTGATTTTAGAAAATAGACTATCAGAATCAAAATTCAAAATCCTTCATTCTTTCAAGACCAAAGTTTGAACAGATATCTGTATACTATAAATATACAGCATTTGAGTAGATCTTGTAATAAATCATATGAAATTCCTTCCTGTCTCACACTGAAGGCAGGGTGGCTGTTGACTCTAGTCCTGAACTCCACTCTGAATGTGGTAACTTGACTCAGTAAGGCATTTAAGCACGTGTAATCACAGGAAAAGTGATCTGATGAATCATGGCCCTAACCATGAAAATATGTCTAATGAAATTGTCTGAAATTAACTTTATTCACAAAGCACACCTGTTCTGCTGGGAAGATGGCTATAAATGTATTTGTGCCACCTGCCCCAGCTGTGAGAGCTCCTATAAATCACATAATTCCCTCTGACAACTGATACTGCCTTGAGGGCACCCTTTTCTTTCTTGCTCTTTCTGAAAATGTGCATTTGCATGAATACAAATTTGTATGCCAATAAATTTTCCACTAGATTTCCTTTTTCTCTCATAAACTTGAATAATGTTCGGTTTATTCATAATTTAGTCTTCCCTCCTCTCAAAACAGTGAAGAGGGAAGTTTCACGTACAGCCATGCTATGAAGTAGGATTTTATTGCTTGTGAATATGGCCCATCCAAAGGCACTATTTTTTTGTTAGGGCGGTGCTTTGAAAGAGTAGTTTTGCTTTGGCTGTGCTGAATGCAGGTTGGGAAAAAACAAACAAACAAACAAACAAACAAAAACTGTCTAGTAAACCAATTGTATTGGGACTCTGCTTATTTATTGGTCTGATTTCCCAGTTCTCTCTTCTGTATCTGGCAAAATTCAAGCTCTCTTCTGAGATAGAATTTAAAACTAAACACCTAAGATAATCTTGTTATGGGTCTGGAGCTTGTCCTTTTGCCAAATGTGAGATTTAGCCAGATGCCATGTGTCAATAAAGCGGTAGAACTTCCGTTCCTGCACTCCGAGCAGGATGTGAGTCAGCACTGATGTACTGCTGAGAGAAAGCCTAAATAACTACCTTATTGGTCATATTAACAGGGCATAGACTGCATACGCTCATTAGGTGCTCCTGTGTAAAAATACAGTAGTTTTGCTTCAAGAAGGGTGTGCATTTATCAGTGGATGTCCAGAGAAGAGCAATCCAGGGTTGAGATTAACAGAATTGCGGTGGTATAGCCTTTAGAGGAGAAAAACATGGGGAGTCATTGTAACGGTTTTCAAGTATGTGAAAGACTGTCGCAAGGAAGAAAAAAACAGCACTGTGTCTGTGACTTACAATACAAGCAATAAAGGATTTAAACTGTGAACAAAAAAATTGGAATTGCTCTTAGGGGAAAATAAGCAAACAAAAAGTCAACAGAGCCAACTGTGTGTGACATCTACCATACAGCACTGCAGGACATGGCCTTAGGGAGGTTGTGGAGACCTTAAAGAGTCAACTGGTTAAATATCGGCTGAGAATGACAAAAGAGCAGCAGCCTGCTCCCCTCGTTTTTGATCTCAATATGTAGTACGACTTTAGAATAATTAGTCAGTCCTTTGTATGCATAATGTGTAAATATGTCTTGGTAGGTCTAAAATTTGAGCGACATAAAATATTAGATTAATGCACATATGAAAAACAGATTTGAGCAGAGCTTAGTTTTTCTTGCAGTACATCTATTTGTCTGCTTTCACTGAGTTATATTATGTTTTATCTTTATTCTTCCTGTGGTTTAAGTTTAAATTTCTACTAATGCTTACAAACCATGGAATCATAGTTCCAAAAGTTGGCTTTACTTGCAATTAGGATGAGAGACCTGGGACTGTTGAGCATGGAAAAGAGAAGACTGAGAGGAGATTTATCAGTGTTTATATATATCTAAAGAGTAAGAGTCAATCAGATGGAGCTGGGCTGGAGGTGGTGGAGGTGGTGGAGTTAACTTCTCTGGAGTTATTCCACAGCCACCTGGATGCCTACCTGGCTGATCTGCTGTAGGGAACCTGCTTTAGCAGGGAGTTGGACTCAGTGATTCTCTGTGGCTCCTTCTGACTCCTGCAATTCTATGATTCATTCTCCATAATATCTGTTCTTTCATCAACAAAGCTTTTAGGCACGGATGCTTAGTAGGAGCTTCTGTATCTGCTTGATAAATCCATAATATTTGCAGCTTTCCACTCTCACAAGTGTTTTCCTTACAGGAACCTTTTCACACTGATACTTGTATGTTGTCAGTTTTGTTTACTTTCTGGAGATAAACCTGCTAAAGTTTACAACAAGCTTAACTGAAATCGGACCCTGTGCTCTCCCTTCGTTACACATCAAAGGGAGTCTTTTCAGAAGATTTTGTCTGGTTCAGTGGCACAAAGGCAGTACTGCTACAGTGTCTGCCCCAGAGGAGACCTGACATGAAATGTGAGCGAGATGAGTGGAGCTGACAATTCCTCCTGTTTGACCATTGAGTCTGGGGATGGTGCTAGGAATCCTAAACTTGCCAGGTGTTGCTGTCGCGTCTTCTACAGCTTAAGAATTTGGTCAGCAAATATCTCAGGAGTGAGTATAAAATATAGACAAGTCCTGAGAGTACAAATAGAAATCTCAGAAGGAACAGACATGCACTGGCAGTGCATTTTTTGCACTCTTTCCTTTGTAGAAAAACAAGGCACAGGAACAGAACAGAAAAACAAGGCTCAGATCTATTATTTTATTTGCTTTATATCATACAACCACAAAATGGTCATCATAATTTATGGAAGTAATATAAGTGCTGAGGAGAATTGTTCTATGACTATATGTTACATTCCTGCTCACATGTATTCTCCATTGGACCAGAGGTGGAAACATGTCCCTGTCCCTGTGCTCCAGCAGTTAAATAATACAACAGCCCCAAGATGAGAGCAGCGGATGGTCCTTCAGTCTTCAGTTCTGAGCTGAGTTTGAAGATCTAGTCCTGTATATCAATATTGATTGTATAGATGTAGGTCAGCCACACTCCCCTGAAATGCCCTTGCATCTTCCACCTCAACTTGGATGAAACCATAGGGTTTTCACTAGAAAGACTTTTTTCTTCATGTCTATTCCCAGTGTACAAAACTACCTCCACCTTGTTGGTGGGCTGCTCAAGAAAATCCCAGAGTAAGCTGGTTGTTAAGCTGCACATGGTACTTTTAGTGAGCCAGTAAGAGGTGCCTGTATCTCCCCACTGAGGCTTTCAGCTAATGTCCATGAGATCACAAACTGGGCAATGTTTTCAAACTACTTCCTTTTCCATTATTTTCCCCTAGATGCCTTAGTTCATTGCATTACACATCTCATTTTATTTTTCTGTGAACTGTCAGGATTCCTTTGATTGTTTAGTTGTGCACTCACCTTTGCTGTCATTGTAGCCAGTTGTCATTTGTCATCTCTTTCTCCCTTTCTGGCTGTGCGGAGCTCTCTGATTTCAAATGCTCCCAGTAACCCCAAACACAGTGACTGTGGAGGGAAACTCATGAAGAGATTATCCCCAGGTCCTGGCCTGTAATGGAATGCCAAGGTACCTGAAAATCCATGCAGTGGTCTAATACAGTCAACTATGCTTGTATGAATGTACAACTGGATCTAGAATAGTTGCCAAAGTCTGTTGTACAGTAATCTCATTTCAAGTTAGCTTTAGAAAATTGCTGTATTCCCCTTCATTAGTATATCTTCTGTTCTGCTAATGTGATAGATTCGTGCCTTTCTTAAATATTTTTTATCTTAATTCTCTCTCCAGTTTGGTCTTTATACTCTTTGTTTTTCTTCAGGTCATTTCTACTAAGGTCGCAAATCCATATGGTAATGTTTAGCTATTTTACTTGTATCAGCCTGAGAATATGTAACCTGACTTTGCAACTCTCTGAACAGACCCTTTCTTACTTTTAACCAGTCTGTCAGATAACACAAAAAGTTATGAGAAGGGCTTACTGTAAAATGGAAAATGCTGGAGAAAAACAGCCTGAGCTGTAGCAACTGTACCCTGGTCAAGTTCATGATCTTAAGTAATGTGGGTCTAGCAAAGAGTGAAGTCAGAACCCCTAACTTCAGGACAGTGAACTTCAAGATGTTTGAAGAATTATTGGATCCCCTGAGATCCCCTGAGAAATTGTTCTTAGAGACAAAGGAAGTGAAAAGAACTGGTAGCACTTTAAAGTTGCCTTTCTGAGAGTGCAAGAGCTCTCCATCCCCCAGAATAAGAAATCAGGCAGACAAGGTAGGAAACCAGCATGGCTAACCAAGGACCTTCTGGTAAGCTGAGGGAATAAAAGGAAAAGTATACACAGTGAAAGTGGGGATGGGATCAGGAAAGCCAAGGCACAGGTGGAATTTTACTTGACAAGGGATGTGAAAAACAAGGATTTCTTTAGATACATTGGGCAGAAGAGAAAGGCAAAGGAGAGTGTACCTCCTTGGATAAATGAAGAGGGAGAACCGGTATCCTGAGACATGGAGATTGTATTTTAAGTCCCCAGTTGCCTCAATAGAAACTGGATTCATATTCTGGTGAGGCTAATGAAAAGCTCTGTGTTGACTTCAGTGGACTTTGGGTTGGAATTAGACCAAAATTAATAACATTACAGTAAGGACATCCCTCTTTCTTGTACCACCTTCTCTCTCTTTTACAGTTTTTTTAGCTAAATAAAATGACTGTTGTGTTTGAAGAAGAAAGCTTAAACATTTGCCGTATTTTAGATAAATAATATCATTTATTTATAATTATTATAAATTATAATTATAAATTATTTATATAAATATATTTTATTTATAAATGATATTTATAAAATATCATAATACTCTAGATAAATAAACTCATTTTAGATCTCACGATATATAATGTTCTTCAGAAATTTTTATGTCATAGAGGGAGGTTATAACTTAAGAACGTCAGCTGTCATTAAAAAAAAGTATTGCTTGGTCTTGAAATTACCCAAAGGAGCTAGCAAATATGAACAATAAAAGAAAAAAAAAAAAAGGAGAAAAAAAAATAAAGTGAAATAATGATTCATAAGTCAATCTTGTGTCCTCTGAGGGGGATGACTCAAGGTGGTGAATGTATATAATTCATTATGGGGAAAAAGAAACTGCCTGACTGGGCATAAGACACTCCTTCTCTTGGTGCTATATTGGAATAATATGCCTGAGAAACTCTGGAATGAAAAAAAAAACAAAAACTGCATACATACTGAATGCAAACTCTAGGTATAACCTTCAGATATCTCATTTGTTTCATTCATTTCTTTGTCTTTCCCACATATTTTGTTTTTCTCTTGATAGAATTGGGATTTTGCGCTAATTGGATTTCTTTTAAAATATTCTTTCTTACTATTTTCCAAACCTCTACAACTAGGATATTTCAGATTGAACAAAATAGTAGGTCTGTAAAAGTTTATGTAAGTCATCATTTTGTAAGCACAGATCAACTTTAAGCAAAGGTGATCTTACGTACCTCTGAGACTCAATTTGAATTTCACACAAATACATGTTACTTAATTGTATTTACTTACTTGGATTATAAATAATTAAGAATGCCTGTCCAAATCTCCTGGTGCCACAATATGTCAATAACTATACCATCCTAGCAGCGTGCAATTAATTATTTTAACAGGAACTCAGCCAAACAACATCCATTGGAGATTCTTCAATCTCATCACTACTGTGAGAAACAATCCATAGTTTTCTCCAAAAATGTAAAAAAATGCACTTTCTGTGTCCTCCTTCTCCTTTCCTCTTTCTCTTCATCTGTTCTAAAATCGAGAAGACATATGGTTCAGCTCTTGTTTGCTCTGTGCTGATTTGTTTTCAGCTAATGAACACTTTGGAATTCATTTTTACAAAATGCTGCTAGTTCTCTGAATCCACACCTAATTAAAGATCAGTTTCAATGTTTACAAATTCTTCAGTATTCCACATTGCATTTGATGATATTGGATGAAATTTATTTTTTAGGTGTTTAAATTTAAATTAAACTTCCAGAAATGCTACCAAATAGTTCTATATAGATTTACTAATATGAATTTTAATATGTTATGGACATGAATACAGGGTTATGCATGCACGTATGTTTGTATATAGCCTTGCTGGTTTATACCGGTGTGATGAAAGAGACCTCCGGTAATACATAACATTGCCTGGAAGGTTTATGGAAACAGAGAAAAGTGTTCCAGTCACCAGCATTCATTTTGCACTGTGTTTGTATGCAATAGTTGCCTGAAACCCAGGGGTTTTGGGGGAGAGAGTTGTGGTATTTTGGTTCTTGACTTGTTTTTTTCTTTCTAATTTTGATGGTTTAAGACAGATTTCCAATATTCAGCAGTCTAATGTGGTGACCAGTGTACAAGTGATAACATACCTATCTGTATTCCAGTTCCTTCATCTATTAAAGCTATATATAAAAAGTGCTTTTTCATGGCTGGGAGCATTAGCTCACATTTACCATTAAAACCCTTTGAAGTCTTCTGTCAGATGCTGTAATTTGCCTCTCTGCTATTAAATGTGCTGATAGTTGTCTGATGTGATTGATGTATTAGGTTTTCTAAAAAGTTGATGCCATTTTGTAAACTTTATTTTTCATCAATCCCTTAAAGGGGTTGAAGCAGAAAAGGTTTTATAACAGCTAGTCTGTCTGGATACTTGACTGTCTGCAGCCGTGGTCATAGGTGCAACTATTAGCTGAGAGCAAGGCTAGGTTACCATTTCTCATTTGTAGCAGTAGACTGGTCCCTGAATCCCTTTTTACATTATATCTACAGTACCATCATTTCCACTCGTTGACAAAACAGAGCTTTGCAGGTTAGAAGCATCTGCCCTCACTTACGTAGCTGAGAAAAGATTCTGGTGTTCTGCATTGACGTGGAAATGCATCAAACTTGGTTTTCTGCTTCTCCATTCTATTTAACCATCATAATGTTACTTATCTCAGGAATTAGGTGACACTTAAACATCTCTCAGAGATATTTTATATTGTGTAAAAATACGATTCACTTAGACCTACTAAAATAAGCCTTTTTGAAAGCATATTTAAGTCTCATACTTTGTTATTAATTTCCTTCTTTAGGCTAAATTCTAATGCATGTATATCCAGTAGAGTAATGTACCTGCAGATTTTTTTTTATTCATGTGCATTCACAAATCAAAGTAATAGCATACATTCCTAAGAAATATTAATCTTGTTCATCTCCCTCTTTTTTCTTTTTTGTTGTAACATCCATGCAATATTTCTTTAGAAAGGAGCTAAAGAAAAAGCAGAATACAAAATACATGGAGATTAAGTACTAATAATTTGATAATAGTAATCATATAATAAATGGTATCCTTATAAAATCTGCTGTTGGTTTTGAACATAATGAATCATACAGCAATCATGCAGTTGAGGAGCGCATCATTCTTAAGCCTTTCATTATGGATGTGCTTTTCGTATTTCAAACTGAATGGTTCTATGGCTGTAGGGGGAAAAATAAGGCTGAAGTTTTATGAATCTAAAAGTTCAGGCTGAGAATAAAAATTAGTACAGTGTTTGCAAGTGAGACTGCAAACTTTATATTATTCTCTGTCACAGAGCTACTGAAACCCTCCCCCCGCCATAGTGCACTAAGACTTTCTGAGACTTTGACAGTTATAGGCTCTATATAATCATTAATGTCATATGAATAAATAAAGCCTACTTAATTCAACACTAATGAGATAAAGTATGTTCAGGCAGTTTTCATCACTGAAGACCATATTTGCTCATAGTTCTGCTTGAATAATTGTTCATTGTTGTCATGTTATGCAAATTATTTTCAACCATGTAGAGCTCTGTAGACAGCATATACTAGCAACGCTGTGTGAAAATGTTGAAAATAATAATATAAACTTGATATATTATGCTAGCAATTATTATTTTGGGGGTACTTTAAATATAATTTTAGTTGCAATTAGGAACCAATACATTTGGAATTAGCCGAAATAACAGGATAGCAAAGGGATTACGAAGAAGGAAGGGAGGCTAAATTGGGCCATGCTCACTTCCAGAGAGATGTTTAAATAATCCTGAAATACTTAATACACTTCAAAGCGTTTATTAAGTTCTTTTTCAAGAACCTTCCAAGTTTGCCTTGTTCTCCTCTTCACTGCTACTTATAGTGTGCACAGCATATGAACTTATCTGTCCAATTATTGCATATTTTACCATGCTCTCTGCTCACTTCTGCCATTTTTATGGAAAGGAGGAAGGAGATTAGATTATGAATTTAATAGAGAGAATCTGCTTCAAACTCTGCTCAAAACTGTAAGCTTAAAAGAGATTAAATTTAACAGAAATGTTAAAGCTAAGGTGTGTATATGTGGAACCTTGCAGGCATGTGTTCTGCCATATATGATTTGACAGTGGCAAATGATATCAATTGTTCCCCCTGTGTTTGTGAAAACTTTTCATCAGTTTTGTCATAACAAGGTTTGAAAGCAGAGTCAGGACAATGGTGCTACCTCCAGAGCAGAATTCTCTCTCATCCTAATGAAGGGTGGCTCAGGCTGTTGGTTGTGAGTCTTACCGTGAGCGTTCTCCTGCCTTTGAGGTCATCCAGGGAGTGATCCTAGCTCTGGTAAGAATCTGATTGAGCTGAAAAGCATGATAGGCTGCAATTCTGTCGAAGGAAGATGCAGTCTCAAGTTTTTGAGCATTTTCAGGTACATTTAAATGCACAGTGACTTGACCAATTGGAAATATTTCCTTCTGTCTGTGCTTTGTATTTTTAAGGTAGTAGAAATGTAGTGAAAACACTGAACTCATAATATTTTTCTGCTACCTGTGCCACATCACAGTGACAGGATACATGCTCTCAATCCTTACTGTAAACTGCTGGCTGAAATCCCTCCTTTAATATCAGCAGTTATATCTTGTGCAAATTAACATGTTGTAAAATTTTCCTGTCATCCATAGTTCAGAACTGAATTTGCTTAAATATTTGTGCACTAATCATCTCACTGAAAAAGAAAAGAAAAAGGAAAAGAGGCAGATAAATTAAGACTAAACCTACTTATAATAAAAGTAAGAAATAAAATTTATTAGTATACTTAAATACTGGTATGTTCTTCAGAAAAAAGTCCATGATAAATAGGCTGAACTGTGAGAAGGTTGGAGAAGGAAAAAAATAGAAGTCCAAAGTTCATTTCAGAGGAGGCATTAATAAAAACCGGATGACGTGCAGCAAAGGAAATTAGCTCCTAGAGTATATGGACGTGAATAATGCTGGAGGATGTATTGTATAACTTAATCAGATAGGCTGTAACAGGAAGATGCAACTGTGGTTTCCTTAATGACCAGTGGGTGATGTAATCAAATGCTAAATGCATACTGTCAGGTTCTGACAAGTTTCTATCAAGGCAAAGATGGAGTATCACTTATCCAGGAGCTGAGGCTGATAACACATCCTCTCCTCAGTGGAAGAAGGTAGGAGTAGACAGATTTCTATAATGCTGTTGTGACATGAAGCAATCTTCCTGTGTCATTCTCTAATGTAAATATCGTGTTCCTCAGGGTACATGTCTGCTGAGATCAGCAAGCTATGAAGTTATTAGTGCTGCTGGCTTGGGCATAAGGCATATCCAAAGCCACCACAGCGTGGGCTTTCAGGAGGCTTGGCCTCAGCCAGCAGCTCGGCCTCTGGTGCTCCACCATGCAGGTTCACAGGTTGTCTGCAGTTAACAGTGTGGGACTGACTGAATGCCCACACCTCACCCTGAGGGAGCAAGAGCTCTCCTGTAAAATAGATAGTGTTTCTGATATTGGGCTTGGAGGACTTCAAGCCTGCCATTTCTCTTGCTGTTCTGCACATTGTCAGAACAGTTAGCCTTCATCCCAGGGGCAAACCAGGGCTGGATGCACCTGCCCCAGGATGACTGCGTGGGAGGGAAGGCTTGGTCCTTGCTGGCTTCCTGGCACTTTGTAAGTACCAGCCCTTTGTTCACCAGATCAGAGTGATATAGCAGCAGTTTCATTGCAGGTTACTGTGGTGAATATAAGAGCCAAACAGAGTGAAAACTAAGACTGAGTTCACTGATAATCCTTGGCTTTGCATTTTAATGCATATTACTAGTTGAGTGCTAGATTGTGTTCTTATGACAGAGCAGATTAGGAAGTCATTTGCATGTGAATCTCTCTAAATCAGTGCAGTTTCCCTAGTAACAAATGCAGAACCAAGCTCCAAAATTTGCTAGTTGCCATTAAAATGTGTGTTTTTGTGTGTGTGTGTTTTTTTACAAGTATTTATTAAAGGAAAAAAAGGACTGCAAAACTTAACAAGATGCCTGATTTACATAAAATGAGGGGTGAGGAAATGAAATCAGTTCTTCAACCAGCAGCACTTAACATACACAAAAATCTCATTTCTAGTCAAACAAAACCAGGACATTTTGCAGTCAGAGTTTTGCTTGGCTATTGAAAATGAAATTTGCTATTGCTTATTATTTTCAGGGAAGCTGACGAGAAATGGTATTTCCACTAGGGCCTGCTTTCCAAGCTTCCTTAGAAGCCAGCTGGGAGGGCTTGGAGTTAATTTTGCTGGAGACACAACAGGGCTACCCAGCTCCCATCTGTGGCTCTGCAGTCAGCTCCTTACCCTGTTCTGGTTTAGCCTTTAGGGACGTTCTTATGGGTTCCCAATCACGCCACAGCCAATGACTGAATTGAGCCTGAAGCAATCTGTGATTTAGAGCATCCCTAGTTGTTTTCTGAATGTGTAGTATCTGCTGTTTTCCTTCAGTGATTTTGTGAAACTTTTTATGTATTACCTCAGTGGTTTTGGTGCTCACTTTTTCAGGGACTTCTCAGTAAAATATCTAATAATAAATCTGACTTGTTAAAAATTAACTCCAGAAATATAACTGTAAACAAGCAGGTGAAAAACAATATTTTTTTCTCCCTCTTTGTTTGTTTCATTTGCTAGATCTCTGTTTAATAATCTCTAGTTTGCAGGTTATCCTAATTAGGCATAAGTTTGGATGTGGAGCAAATTGAAGCATCTCTTGCCCTCAAATCTCTCCAACGCATGTATGAAAGAAAATTCTAAATAAAAAGAGTTCCTCTCAGTAGAAAAGCATCTCTTGTTCAGAGGTCTAATTTTTGTAAACGTTAAAATCATAAAATAGGTTTTGTAATAAATAGAAGTAATTACTGTTCAGCAATCACTTAGCAGCCAGCTAAACTCCTTCTGTGGCTGAACACAGCTTTGCTTCATTTTATCAGGCTGAAGTGATTTTTCATGTCATGCTGGGTTTTCTTTCCATTAATGAGCCATACAATAATCAGGAATAAAAAAGGGAAAAATTTATTTGAATACAGAAGATCTGAGTTACTGAAAGTTCGTATCTTCAGCATAAGCAAGCCTTATCTTTATCTCTTTTTATATTATTATTGTATCACTGAAAGCAGTGGCACAATTAGAAAGGGTCTTGCAAGTGATTGAGTTGTGTGATGGAATTCAAGTGCTATAGGAGGTGGATTGTGGACTCATACATTACCAAATTCTCTCCTCATCTTTGTGGTTGTAGTTCAGCTTCCTTAGAAGACACCTTAAACCTTCCCGCTGATATACATACTTCCATGAAATAAATAAGAACAATATTATCATTGTGTTTATTTGCTTTTAATGAGAGATTAATATTTCAGTTGTTTGTTAGTGCCATCAAACCCATAGGCCTAATAATTGGGGTTGGGAGCACCACTTCTGCATTCTCAAATCTCCCTGATATTTAATACCAGTAATTCAGTACCAGCAATTTGAGCATACTTTTATTCAAAAATTAATTTCTCTCTTTTTCATCTCTTGTTTCACAACTAGACAGCTAACGTGAAAATATATAAGAATGGGGATTCTGAATCTCTTATTTGCAGGAGGAGCATCATACAGATGACAAAAGTTTGTTTCACTTTGAAGGACACACTGAAATGTTCCTAGATTATAATTACATTTCCAGTTCCCTGCCAGCATGTGCTGATTGCCTTTTGCAACTTCCTTGGGGTCTTGTCAATCCATTGATTAAGAAACACTCAGAGTGGATTTGTACTACATTTGAATAGCTGATATCATTTGATTAGAGCTGAATGCTGATGTGACCCACCATAAATAGCAATTTCTAAATCCTGGGATATTTCATGATGAATCTTGTGACATTAACTATTTGTCACTTCTCTGGAACTTCATATGGCTACCCTGTAGGAATAGTTGTTTGTGAATAGAATACTCTTTCAGTTGCGGAAAAAAACAGAGCATGCAGTGACCAGAGCTAAAAGGCAGTAACATCATGAATAGTTCCTTAAAAGAAGCAAAGTTCCTTAAAGTACCAACTTCCATGGTAATTGTTTCTGCACTTCACTGTATGTAGTTCAACCAAGTTCTTGTGCTCTTATTTTGGACAACATGAGCAATGTTACCGTTTACATTATGTAAGAAGCAGCTCCTCCAGGATAACCCCATCCATTGGTCTGAAAGACAGAACCAAATTTGCTCAGTGGGCTCAAGTAGGTTGTTGGTTGCTGCCAAGGGCAACAGGATAATGTGTGAACTTCAGAGTTTTGGCTGAATTAGGGATCAGATGCATGCAGGGAAATATTAAATGGAAAACTTGTTTATAAACACTAAATAAAAAGTCATCCTGAGAGCGACCTTTGGTAATTTCACATGCTTTGCAGTAAAATTGGTCTGTCACTGCTGTATGTAGAATTTTAAATGGACAAAATACCGAATTTAGGGGTAGGACACATGAAAACAAAAGCCTTTGATGCTCAGTTTGTATAATGCTCGCTTACGTCCCTGTATGGGGAGCGAGGAAGGAGTAACGTCTGCTAAGCTAATGGAATTTCAAGGCCATTTTCTCAATTGCTACATAAAGGATCTCTCTATGAACTAAAAAAAAAAAAAAAAAAAGGCAATTATCTGGTAAAGATAACTTTAAAATGTGTTTTCATTTCTCAGTACTTAATTTCAACGTAATTATTGGTCAATTATTGTTACAATTTGTAACCATTAGGGCAAATACTCATTTGGATAACAATACTAATATGTTTGTAATTAGAATAGACTATGAAATTAAGCAGATTTGGAAGAAAATTGCTAAAGCTCTTTTTCCCAGGTTTCATAAATATACATTATTTCTTTCTCAGTTTTTTCAAGTATCTCAATATTTTGATTGAATACTCACTGCTTGTGATAAAGAAAGATTTTTAGATTAAGAATAATATCATGAACGTGGAGATTCACATGGATTAAAAGGACTATTTCCCTCTGTAGCAAATAATACAGCATCATGAGAACCTTGTTTTACGAGCAGTTTTCCATAAACAAACAAATGTGTATATGCTCACGTGAATAAAAGGTGTCATTGACTTGTAGCGTGCTACATAAATTTGAGATTATTCAGATTAATTCCTACCTGTAGTCAAGACAGTTTTATTCATTGTATTTATAACCTGAACCACAGCTGCTGTATATTGCAATTTTTTTTAATATAACTGAGCAAGTAATGAAAATCCAGTCTAAAACTTCCTAAAGTGATGTTTCCTGCTCTTCTGAATTAATATTATCTTTGTGTGATTTATTGACATTCTGAAAATAGGGCTATGAAGGTACATCAAAGTGGAGAAACTTTTAAATGTGTCCAAAGTTCTGAGATAATACGGACAAGCTGTACGGAATATTTACTAAAGGGATTTGAATTTGTTACATTGAAATATATTTGAAGTTGAACATTTCCCAAGGAAATAATGGCTAAATATCACCATAATATAATGCCTTTAAAACTGAGTGAACCATTTTAATGGAAGAAAAAAAAAAAAGTTCTCTAATATTTACAAACCTGTCGTTTAGCAGAAGCAGAAAATCCCTGAATCCAAAAAGTTGAAGAATGGATCTGCTATGTAAATCCAGATCCCTTTGTCACAGACCTGCTTTTGCTTTTGATCACCAAGGCCTTTGCCTTGTAACTGTGCTATGGTTGTACCGAATGCTGTGTCCACAAGCTCACTTGCAGTTCTTTGCAGCTGCTGCTTGGCAGATCCTGAGAGGTGGCAGGCTGAAGTATAGGAGGATATATGGGTTGGCCACAGGCAGCCTATTCCAGTGCTTACTGGCACAGCCATTAGTATATGTACTCTAATGACTAATGTGCATCTTCCATGCTGAAATGAAATGTGTGATTTGTTTCTTATCCGCTACAGTATAGGAAACAGATAATCTGATAATTTTCTTCTTCCCAATAGATGTCTTTTTGTGCTTAAAAACTATTGCCACTGCTATTTTTTTTCCCTAGCTTTTATTATTGTTATTATTGCTGGTGATTTTGACTTCTTCTGAGCCAACCATTCTGTCTTTTCTTACCTCTTTCCACTACTCCCTGTGGATTATTTGCATTTTCTTTTACTTCAGTGCCTGCACAAAGTTAAGGCAGTAGAAATGCTAAAAAAAACCAAAGGTGTTGCGTGCAAGATTTAAATTTGTTAATTTATTTTTGGGAATCTCTCTAGATATGCATGCAAAACGATCTTTCAGAACAACTCAAGATTTCATGTAATTCCTGTGTACAGAAGCTTTAGATCATTAGCTTAAATTTCAGAAAAAAAAATAAATGCATGTGCATACAAATGATTAGTCCATATCAGAGCCAAGGAAGGGTTCAGTGCAAAACCATTTTGTATTTTGGAAGAACTTCTTTCCAATAAAATTGAAAAGTCACAGCTGACATTTGGTGTGACTTATTTATCAATTGCTTAGAAAATCAGATCTTGTTCTTAAAAGCAACGTAAAATTTCAGGTGAAAAAATATACCTGGAAGAAAGTTTTTGTTCTTCTTAGATAATAAGGATTTCTTAGTTAAAGTAGAATATCTGAACAGTTACTGAGGTAAAAATTCCCTCTTCCTTTTCAGCAACTCCTTGGGGCACAGCAGGTTTCCATATAGGCAAAATCTGGAAAATGAACGAGCACTGTTGGGAAGTTAATATCATATATGAATGGCAAATTTTTAATTGGAAATGTATCTATTGTGTAGCTGCTGCTGGAAGTAATCACTTTCATCATGTCTGCTGGTTCCAAAATCCCGCTGTAACCATCTTGCTTTCAATACACAGATACCTCAAGACGTCATGTCTGTGATTATCTTACTACTAAAATCAAAAAAGTGGAGGCTGTACCAGGAGGACAGTGAGGTGGGTTGAAGTCTGCTTCAACCACTGAGGCTCTAAGTGTTGTGGTCAGTCCAGGCAGAGGCCTGTCCCTGGTGCTGTGCTCTAAGTGTCAGTACTGGGGATAGCACTGTGTAACACCCTCATTCATGACCTGGGTGATGGGATGGAGTGCAGGCTCAGTAAGTTTTCAAATGCAAGACTGGAAGGAGTGGGTGATACACTGAATGGTTTTACTGTCCTTCTGTAGCACTCTGACAGCATGGAGAAATATGGTCAAGCAGGAATGTCACGAAGTTCAATGGGATATGCTAAGTCCTATCTAACAGTGTTTCAAAAAGCTAAAATAGCAACCCCTTTCCAAGATTTTTGGATTTTCAATTGACAGTCAAAATCCTCTTGAATAACATCATTGAACAGATTCTGAACTGGTAAATTGTTCTGAAGTAGATACAGAAATCATGTAGGTAGAAAACTCGCTCTGGAAGGTATTAACAAAGTATGTCATCTCCTTTATTTACCCTGTATTTGTGAAAGGCACTATTTGGGCAAAAGTGCCTGATGCAGATCAGATCTGAATGTCTGTGCTCTCAAAATTCATCAGCTGTGCTTGCTCACTACTTTTTCCATGTTTATCTTGATAATGAAACTACAAGACTTATGAAACACTTTAAACACCTATATCCTAATTTTTGGAAGAATTTTCTTGTTTGCAGATCATGCTTCAAAATCGGAAAAATAAATGATAGCTATCATTACAGAATAAATTGTTGTATTAAAAATAAGGCAGCGCCTGACTGTCCTTGGATTCATTGTTTATGGGACTGCATGGATAACAGTACTGGTGGGAAACTCAGGAAATGCCTGTGCTTGTGTTTGCAATTCAGCATACATATAGCTAAGGAAAAGACTTCTGTTCCTTTGGCTGGCAGTTCTATATCTGAGAAGAAAGCAATTTTATTGAAGCAAAATCTTTAATGTATTGCACCTACCGTAGCAGAAGGGTTGTATAGGCATACAGCATTTACATATTTGCATGTAAATATCTGAAATGCTTTATTTCTTGGCTGATAGTACTTCTCTCAGTACCAGGTGGTACTATTCAAGAAAGTACTTTGTTTGTCAGTGTCTCTTTTAATAGAAACGGTCAATAGAAATTGTTTTAATCCATTTTTTTTCTCCTTAAAATAAGATATATTTGGAGTGGAAACAAAATTGGTTGTTTGTGCTGTTTCTGTTGATGCAATCTTAATTGATTTTTTTTCTTTTAACTGCTAAAAATAAGCCATTAAAATCCGGTATTCTGAGTTCTGTGCCCCCAAGCAAGGGATAAGAAGTTCAGGTACAGGAAAGCAAGTTGTATGTCTCTGAATAATAGTCAGAAAGTCAGCTGATTTACAGAGGTACACCTGTGCATAAAATTTCTGTTAGTGGGAAATTGTTGTATTTGGACTGAGCTTATGTTTTTAACTAGTAAGTCTGCAGCTGAAGAAACATCTAGCTGCTCTTTCAGATAAGTTGGTGCAGAAACAGGTTAGCCAGTCATTTCTTCCTTTCCTTTACTCCATTTTGTGAGATGTTATCTCATGTGATTCTTACTGACATTTTGACATTGCTGTACTTAGCACATTATGTGTATATCATATATAGTTCTACAATTATTATTTAGCTTTTTATATTTATAAAATATTCAGTAATTTGTATATCTAGAGCTATCTTCGTGTAGTTAAACATTTTCTGGCATGATGTGGAACTGCTACAGATTTAAGAAAATTAGCTGCAGATTGTTGGTATGTTATTGAAATTACATCCAACACAGAGAACACCCTTGAAAAGGTGACTATATTTGACAATCAATTAGCATACCAGTGTTAAATTATGCTAAATAGATTGGCTAAAATACACTTTGAAATTAAGATAATTATGGAAATGACCCCACATGCTGTTCATCATGGATGTGATGGTGTTAATTAACAGGTGACCAGAGCAAGAAGATATGGTTGAAATGGCTGTGCTACTCAGATGAATGAAATGTGGTCACTTCTCTTCAGACAAATATCTTTAGAGTCCTTTTGGCATTCCTTCACCCTCCCGCCTTCTAGAGCCCATGCTCAGCGAGACGCAAGGCAGCAGGCACCATGCTGCCTTCCCTGTTTGTCAGCAGTGCTTTGGCAAAGGGACCGGGGGGCCAGTGCGAGATCCGTGTCCTCTGCAGCCAATGAAGGATAAGCTGTGAGCACCCCAGACAGGTACTTCTCACCCACAGGTTGCTGTGCCCTTCTTAAATATTTCCTGCCAGCAAGAGTGAAGAAATGGTGGTTAGGTAGCTGAGAAGCTCCCATACCTGAATGTTTGAATGCCTTTTTAGTGGGTCATTTCCCTAAGCAGGTTTTGAGGGAGCTGTTTAAATGTAGAAAAGGAATACGAGCTTGCACTGAATTTTTCTAGATAAATCCTTTAGCAACTGAAGAAAGATGGAGCTTCCTTCAAATTGTGTTTAGGGGACAAAATCATTCTGTTCAAGAGGAAAAATATTTTTTTCCTTTGAATCAAATGATTATTGTTCACTTGCAGAGACCCATGATTTGTACAAACTTAATAAATGACATAGCTGTTCTCCAAGTTCTGTGGTACAGATATAGCTTATCTTGACAGAAAAAAAGCTTTTTTTTTTTTTTTTTTTTTTTCCTGAAGTGTGGTACTGCTGCCATTCTAAGCAAAACATACAAGCAAAGAGCTCTTCCAAGAGAATCAGAGGATTTCACTGAGGAAGGACTGGGTTGGTATGAGCTTTGTTTAAATATCAATACTGATAATTAATAACAGCAACAACAGAGCCCAAACTGTCTTTCAACAATGAAAGGAGACTGTGTGTATAATCACTTGATCATGCCTCACAAGCAGGCTTCTGACTGTCGTGGGTTGTTTCTGCTTGTTTAAATCATCCTGTAGTACCAGCATGTACGAAGGAGTGGCTGTCATTCTCCTCCCTTTGATTGAATTGAAATAACAAGCTTTCAGAAAGCATAGATTTAAGATTGAGTGCAAGCTGACATGAGCAGTTGGACCTAGATTTTGAACAATGTGAAGATGTAGGGAAGGATGCCAGAATGACATGTCTTTTGGGATGTTACTGGGCCCCTCTGTCTCCTGGGTATCCCTGCTGGGCTCCAGCATGGTGCACAGCTGGGAAGCTTAATGTTACAGATTTCTGGCCCTTCTGATGTTTTTTTCTGGTGGGGATGGTGCTCAGTAACTCAACTGAAGTGGCTATGAAAAGTGAAGCTCTTGATTCAGTTTTTTATGCTTTACACACAGCTAAACCTGTTGGATAGCAGCCCACATTGCTGATCAGCTCATGGAAAGCATCACAAATTCAGATGTTTGAGGACAGTCCATCTGCAGTTCTTTGAGCTGTTTCAAACCATTGTGATGCTTAGACCATGAGAAATGAAATGCAGCACATACGGTGCTGATGGAGCACTCTTTGGCACAGGCTTAGGCTCTAAACTTACTGTGCATTTGCAGGCAGAGTTCAATTACAGATTTTTGCACATGCATAAACATTTTTTAGGAGAGCAACTTGGCCAAAGCAATCACAAGAATGCTTTTGGTGAAGTTTTGGGGTACAAACTGTCAGAAGGGCTCTTTAATATACCATCTATTGGTAATCTGTGCATGTGAAATATATGTGTTTTATCACTGAAAGTGGATTAAGTTGTTACCTTGTTTCAGCTGTTTAATTTTGGAGCTTGCATACTTTGCTTTCCTACCAGCTGATTCTGAATTCATTTTCAGCACTTAACTGGCCCTGGCGCAGGAGCATGTTACAGAAATGGCAATTGTTCTTCTCTGCTCCACCATCAGCCTTGCAGATAGATGTCATGCTTTGTCTAAAGCGACCAAAGGCCTCATATCCTATTTGATGACTAGCCTCATTCTGTTATCTTGAGTTTATGGTGTTTGGCTTCTTTGATTACTTTTTGCCTGAATTTGGTTTTCTAAATGCTGCTTGATACAGACTTCTTTTCACTAGGTTCATCACTTTTCTTGAATGGTCCTTATGGCTTCACATGGCTGTCCTGCACTCTGTCTCCTTGGTCCTGAGGCACAACATTTGCACCCTGTTGCACTCCAAGCTCACAGCCTCTGCCACCATGCTGCTGTCCTGAAAACACAAAATTGTAACTTGGGGAAACAGTGACATTCAGGAGAGGTACATTCTCTGAAACAGGTAGCTTCTTGTCACTATTTATTATTTTTGTTTATTTAGTGTCAGATATAATTTAAATGATTGAAAGCATGGCAAAATTTATTAACTGACTGCTTCACTTGTAAATATTTTGGGAACTGCCACCTCCATACGTGAGATCACAAAGTCTTTTCATGCTATATATCAGAATGGAACAATTTGACATGTTTAAATTACAGGTCAAAAACTGAATAAATGAAGATACTGACTAATCATTCTTTCTTTCTAATGAGCATTCTCTACCACAGCAGCGGAGCTGCCAATTACTGGCCACTTGTTCTGGCTACTCATTAAGTATGTTTCAGTGCAAACCTCTTATGATTTGACGCATAGCCAGATCAAATTCAGGTTTTCACCATGTCCAGGATAATGCTGTCACTATTTTGATAGGCATGTAAGTTGTAAGTTTCCTACATCCAAAGCAAACACAGTAATATGGGCATGACAAAAGGGCATCTGCTCTTCTTGCTGCCAAGAAAATCATTGCAGAAGTGACTGAATTTGACAGTAGTAGATGAACTTCACTTTATTTAGTTTGAATTATTTCACTGAGTAAAATAGTTACTAGATATCATTCTAACCCTTAGAGCAGTTTTGGACGTAACGTGCACAGCTATAGCCCAGTGCTGCCTCTAATTTGCTTTCAGCAGTTCACTACAGTTTGCAAAAACTGTCTCTTTAAGTATTTCAGAAAGGTTGAGGAGAACAGATTGCTCCATATGTATGTCCATTAGGATTGTGATTTTTAGAGATTTTTTTTTTTAATTTGATCTTTAGGTTGCTATACTCAGGCTGTTGTATGGTACAGAAAGGTCAAGCTAATTTTAGAGCTACTTACTGCTTTTGAGAAAACTGAATTTGCTTAATATTTGGCATAGCCTTCATTTGAAGCATGTTGTTCATTAAAAGATTAACTCTTGTTAATTCACACTAGCATGCAAATGTCATCATAGAATCAAAAATATTTTTCTGAATTATTTCCTCACTTCTAGAACAATTATTTTTTGAAAACAAATATATATAAAAAAACAACCTTTTCTTGTGCTTAGGCAAATAAATCAGATTATAAGAAATCCTACATCTGCAAAATAAACACATTGGCTTTTCTTTATGAGAACTTATATTTATCCACTGTAGATACGTACCAACTAAGTATAGGTCTTGCTTTGGACTTGCCTTACTACATAGTAGCAATGTTATATATTTGGAAGATGAGTGCTGTATTTTGAGTTCATGGACTCTGTTTCAGGTTAACTTGTATTGGGAGCTATGGAACTTTCACTCGTTTTGGTTTATGGAATCAAGCAGGGAGTTATTACAGTCTCTGTTGTGCAGTCTGTAGTTCCTTGCAGAATGCCAGAATTTTGTATTCACTAAAATAGCTAGATCAAGAAATCATCTCTTGTTGGAGATAACATATCCGAGACCTTATGTGAATGTTGTCTCTATATGAAATGCTTTCATAGACAGTCAGGTCCACCATTGTACAGTCCCTCAGCCTCACTGTCTCTAATGCAGTGAGACATCTTCCTTCCCAGAAGTCTTTCAGAATAATTTTTTATTTTCTCCTGACCAGAGCATAAACTTACGGTATCAAATTGGCAATGCTTAAAAAACTGCATACAATATGAGAAACTATGTAATCATTTGCAGCATGTACTATATTTGCCCTAGTCCTCACTTCAGTCATGTGTGAGTACTTCCACAGTTATGCTAAACCTATATTCTTCCAGCTACCATTTTGTCTCACCTAAAATAAGGCAAGACATTTGTGCAAGGAATAAAAAGATCATAAGGCATTCTGTCAGTTTTATTGATTTCTCCCATGAGTTTCACTGCCCTCCAGACCTCAGAAGCCCTTATTTATCCCAGAAACCTTGGAATTTACAGACTGACTTTGTTAAAGCACTGCTGAACTTTAGAATCCTCGTAAGAATGCTGGAAATCTTCAGAAAAGCCTTCTATGATATCAGCAAATATCTCCCATGAGATACCTTCCAGCACACTGGAAAGTGTTCAGCAGTGGTAGAAGTGTGTGCTATTCTCATTTAGATTTCTTGCTTGGAAAACATGAAGTCTATGAAACTTTTTATTCATCCTAGCATGACATATATTATTGTTACATTTTCAGATCTAGTCAGCCAGAATGTGTGGTTTTTGAAGGTTATTTTAGATATTTTCGTGATGAATTCAACTATCTTTGAGAAAGTGCTGTCTGTTGTAGTAAACCCTTTTTCTCTGAACAAAGGTAGAGGAACTGAAGTCGTTTTCTTGGTTGATGTGGAAGTTTTCAGTAATACTCAACCCCAAAATATCTGTTTTAGGCATTTTTATTGGAAAAGGATTCCCAGCTACATTTAGTTATTACTTTGGATTTTATGCTCTGTTTCTCCTGGGTTTGCTTAGTGCTTTCATACTGTTTTTCACACACCTTCACTTTAGGGATTCATAATTGTCTGCTGGGCTTCCTGGTTTATTAATGATTGTGGTTTTCTGTGGTTCTGTTATATTGGCCCAAAGGGCTAGAGGACAAATTAAAGACAACTGTTATACCAGTTTCAAGAAGTTTAAATGGATCTGATGGAGGGAAAGAAGACAGACTGATTTTGAGAGACTTAACTCTAGTGATAAATCAAGCTGAGAAAGGCAGATATATGTACAAAGCCAGAGTGAGAAGTGCCAAAGATTTTATACTTAATTAAGCTTATAATCAATTAATATTTCTGTCTGTATGAATGACAGCACAGTTGGCAACAACTTATAGATAAAATGGTATTCTCCCATTAATTTTCACAAGACTATAGTCTGTTTGGAAAATAGGTTATTGAAATACTAAATATTTTAAAATGTAGTAGAAACATACTTAATATATTCCCTTTTATCGTGCCATGCATTTCTCATATATTTTTGATTCATATCCTTTCATAATCATTTTAGTTCTAATATCCGTATACATTAGTGTGGGTTGGGGGCTGACCTGCTGCAAAGGAGCTCTGTGGAGATGGACCTGGGGGTCCTGGTGGGCAACATAATGGCCATGAGGTAGCAGTGTGCCCTTGTGGCCGAGAAGGCCAATGGTGTCCTGGGCTGCAGTAAGAAGAGCATGGCCAGCAGGTCAAGAAGGTGATCTTCACCCTGTACTTTGCCTTGGTGAGTCTACACACACTTGTGTCCAGCTCTGGGCTCCTCAATTCAGAAAACATAAGGGATCATCTAGAGAGAGTCCAGCAAATGGCCATAAAGATGAATAGGGGCCTGGAGCATCTCCTGTACCAGGAAAGGCTGAGAGACCTGAGGCTGTTCACTGTGAAGAAAATGCTCATAACTATTTATAAATGTCTAAAGTGATAGAGTCAAATGGACAGAGACAGGCTCTTTTGACTGCATGCAGCAATATAACAAGGGACAGAGGGCACAAACTGGAACATAGGAAGTCCTATACAAACACAAGGAAGAACGTCTTTACTCAGAGTGATGGAACACTGGAGCAGGCTGCCCAGAGAGGCTATGGAGTCTCCTTCTCTGAGGATTTTCAAGACCTATCTGGACACCTGCTGTAGGGAGCCTGCTATAGTAGGGGAATTGGACTCAGTGATCTCCAGAGGTCCCTTCTTACCCCTACAATTCTGTGATTCCGTGATCTCTTTTCATATGTTACTGCCTTACTTGGACTGGCTTGTGTTCTTTTCCTTCTTTTTTTATTTTTCATTTTTTCATTTGCCCTCAAACATGGCCTAAACAGCTTCTGGTTCAACTTGAAGAAACTGAGGCGAGACTGGAATGAATATGGGAATATGAGGGGAACTGAGGGAAAATTAACTGAGCCTAAGAAATGTTGCAAAATAGGAAGCATCAAGTAAATGAACCTTCAGGGACCATAGCAGGACACAGTTCAACTGGAAACTGTCAGTGTTCTAAGACAAAGTGATGATTCTGAACATCCCAGGGAAGAATCACGTAAAAATAGGATACTTTCCAATTCACTCCTAAATAAAACAAGGTAGAAGCCATGTTTGACTGACTCAACTAGAAGAATGCAGCAAGGAACAGAACTCTGTAATAAAACAGCATCTGAAAAGGAAGACAATGTACAATTAACCTCTAAGTAAAAATAAATTAATATACCTATCAAAAGAATTAACAAATTTCAACCTATGTTGAGGGAACACTTCAGGGAGAATGAGTTTGCTTATGATTTCATTTTGATTCACCTAATGTTATTTTCCCTAAGTGAATAGATTGAACAAGGAGATAAATGGAGCCAAGGGACTGGTAGGTGAGGTCTTAATTTGTGAAATTTTCTTCTAGGAGTTTTGTCATTAATTATATTTGGAAGTAAACAAAGGAGAAAAAAACCAGTCTGTCTGGATGACAAATGTATTTATTTTTTTCAGAAAAAAGTTGTGCTTTCCACATTACCATAAAATTAAAATGACAGTGTATTTTGGTGTGAAATATTACAGTTCCACAACTGTAGTTTCCATGCTTGCATCTCAAAACCATTCAGGTTTCCCTTTAAGTACTACATTTCTAAACATTCATACCATTTCAGCTTGGTAGAATGCGTTTCTCTAGATCTTTTTTTTTTTTTTCTTCCTTCTCAGTATCATAATTCCAAAGATGCCCAATTATTTTTCTTCAGAAAGAAACCAAGGAATATTCTTTGGACCATAATGATCATATAAAACCAGTCTTAATATTAGAAGCTAAGTGAATAGGGTTAGGACTCTTCCTTCCAGCTCCAACTCTTGTCAGTGCAGAACTGTTTTGAAAAACCTATAGCTTTTTCATCAGATCCCAAGTGGCAGACTTCCCTCTTTAGCTTTGTGGATCTCATTCAGTAGTTCAGTTCATGCTGTGAGGTACTTGGAGCTATGATACCACTTAACATGCATTTCCTTTTTTTTTTTTTTTTTTTTTGTTTATTTAATTTTTCTGTAGATTCACCTGCCTGAAAGACTTTCTACTTTAAAAATGGAAGGGAAAACAAAAGCCACACTTTTATCTTCAGATCTGTTCCCTAAAACAGAATGTTAGTTACAGATTTATTTCACAACATTAGTCTTTTCTTCTCTGATATTATGTTGATGGGAGAGCAAAGCCAGGAAGGTTGCGTTGAGTGTCGAATAATTTATTTAAAAAAAATGGTAAGGAATTTGTCACATCACAGCTTGAAGCCTGGACCTGCCTGCAGTTCTCTGTGATAGTAGTGAATGTGACCAGCTGTTTTCACAAATACCCCCACAACCAACGCAGATCTCTGTTCTGCTCTATTTAGCTCACAAAGATACTGCTATTGAGGTAGTAACCTGAGAACAGAGTGTGCTGCTGCTGCTCCACTGCCAGCAACCCCAGGAACAATATTAAATCACTTGGAGCCTCTCTGCAGAGAGGCCTTTCTGCACGTCGTGAATTTCTTTCCATGTTATGCAATGCTCAGAAATTGTCCCTATGCTATCAAACAGTTTATCCCAGCACTTCTGCCAGACAGCGTTCAACACTTTATTAATGTAATTTCCCAACTAAATTTATTCTGCATAAATACAAGTAATAATTTCATCATCTATTTGTCAGCTGTATATACTATTAATAATTTTCCTGAAAAATTTAGGCTTAAATGACACAACGAAGAGGAGACGTTTGCCAGCAGAGGCTAAATCCCTGTGTTGTAATTCATCACTCACACTGTTGGCAAAGGCGATGTTTTTATTAGAGGCTGAGCAGCATTAGGATGCTCAAAGATTATATGCCTGCTAGTACTGAAGTTTAATAGGAAGACTAAGATTATTCTATGATAGTTCAGATTTTCTCCACCACTTCTTCACAGAAAAACACCAGATTGGAGAGTCCTGATATGAAAACCACCCACAGCTTATGAACATTTCCGGGCACTTTCTAATCTCTGTACTGTCTTCAGTGAGACCAGTAAGAAAAAGAAGAGTGAGTATTCGCTATACCTCCAGAATTAGAAAAGCAGGAGTGCAATAGTTGCATGTATATCTTTCTGGGTTGGTTGATTTTTGTGTGTGTTTTCAAACATTGAGGGTTGATGTCATTTTTGCTGTTGGTTATTTTGTGGTTTCTTTTTTTTTAGAGTTTGTTTTGTTTGTTTGTTTTTAAACTAAAAAAGAATTTCAAAGAGACTTGTTCAAATTACAGCAATATGAAATGGAAGTATGAACAGCTCCTCCTTTAAAGAATAAGCATTGATGCAGTTGTCACGGTTCATGGCTTCCTCTCACAACAAAAGCATACTGTCAGGGAGGTATTTAAGAGAGTATGGAGGCCTGATGACTTTTCAGGTTACTGACTATGTAGCCAACAACCAAACACAGAATAACCTAGATACAATAAAATCTGGATAGATAGCACAATAAAAGGAAAGCAATGAACAGATGGAGAGGGAAAGAGATATTATATAGTACAGAATGAGGAGATCCCAAGGCTATTGCTGACCTAGCCTGGAAATATTGTGGTGCAGCTGCACAAAATGCACCTCTGTTGTCTTTGGTCCCAGTGAAATTTGCAAAGGATGAGCAATGGTTTCTTGCTGTGAGATACATGAAGAAAGAGCCTCCACAAGCTAATGGAGGATGACACTGAGTTGCTTGCAGACCCATTACACTGTTTATGGATGACTGATATTAGACTGCAGTTTGCTATATTACCATACTCATCAAGAAGGTACAGTTTGAACTGCAAAGAATTTGTGAGAGATCTCCTACTTTATCCTAAGCCTTTTCTCATATATTGTATCCTTCCTTTAGAAGAATCAGTTCCAAGCTAAGGTTTCTTCCTGGTCACTGACTGTTGTGTGCTTCTTCAGTTAGAAAATTCACTTCACTCTTTTCCTTATGAGATTCCATTATCTGTATTTTTGTCAAGAAAATAAGTAGCAACTACAACTGAACATTTGCAGTAGGGTTCTGCAAAGAATAATTCGTGTTTGTGTGCTTGCTTGACTGTAATGTACGCCACTGAAGTAGAAATAAGTATTTCTTTTCTCTGATGACCACGAGTTTTGTGAGGTCTGGGCATGGGAATAGGGATGTATCTCTGGATATCACAGCAGGTTTTAAGACGACTTATAATAACTCAGCTTGCTACATCTAGAGGAAAAATGGCAACTGCTGAGTGTTTGAAGTTAGGAGAAAATGGCTTTATGTATCTAGCGATATAAATCTCAGAATTAGTATTACAGAAAGAACTGTATCAAAGGAGAGTCTGCTACTCTCAGTATGAGTCACTCCGCAAGATGAACACTTCGGAAATTAGAGTTGATTTCTAATATAGGGAACTTTTTTCCTTTTTAATATATTACATAATTACTGATGATGTTCACATTCCTTTCATTTTATTGCAGAGCAAGTATTGAGGATGCGTCTGTCTTTAGATTTGGAAAAGGAAATTCAGGTTATTAGTTAATACTAGTAACTAGTTAACAGCCACGCTGTTCATCTGTGTTATTTTATGTATGAAGTCATAAATAATTTTAAAAGACTTGATAAGCAGCATAGTTTACCAGGAGATGTTAGTCACCAAGTAAGAGCAATGAATTTTGAGGATAAATCTCTAAAATTCTTAAGAAGAACAGTATGTTATAGCACATGACTTTATGTTCAGAGAATGACATGCCTAGACATCTCTCCCAACAATAATTTAATTGGTGCTTTGTTTTTCAGAATTTCAGATTGACTTATTTTTACATATAATAACAAATTCTGTCAGATACAAAATGTTAAAGAAGCTTTGCTGTGTATCAAGACAGGAAAAATAAAACTAATGGCTGACATCTCTAAAGTACAATTTGAATCTTAAGTCATCAGTAGCAACGCATTAACTTTCTTAATTATGGGCAAGGAGGATAAATTAACCTGTGTTGACCCACTACAGCGATGCGAGCCTAACCATGTCTTTGCAGGCGTCTCTTAGAAATGTACCTTTTCCTTTGCCATTTTCTTTATGATCCAGCCAATTTCAGCCCTTTCTGATCTCATCCTCTTTAAATTATGTCATATGCTTCTTTCATGTTGCTGAACACCAAAAATCTTTTTTTTTCTTTTTTTTTTTTCCTGTTTGCCTGTGTACATTTATAGTTTTCTGTGGATTCCATCCAGTTTCATCAGTTCATTGCTAAGGCTGATTTAAAACCTTTTTTTTTTTTTTCTTTTTTTCATTTTTAAATGGAAAGAATTTATGCAGAAGAAAGAAGAGGTTTTTTATATTTCTTTTCCTCTAGAATTAGCTGTCTGGTTAAAAGAAGTGGAGTTTATTTATATATGTGCTTTTCTTCCCCCATTACCCATGAGTGCAACCTCATATATAAACTGTTAACCATTTATAGGTCTGTTTAAATGAAGGACCTGAGGAAAATCCAACACACATCTGTAATTCTAGGACACCAAGTTGTAGAAACTTCCCTTTAAGACTAAGATTACTGTGTATAGGTATCACATGCAATCTCAATAGTTCATAATTTTTATAACATAGAATGAATCACAGAATGGCCTGGGTTGAAAAGGACCAGAATGATCATCGAGTTTCAACCCCCCTGCCATGTGCAGGGTCACCAACCACTAGACCAGGCTGCCCAGAGCCACATCCAGCCTGGCCTTGAATGCCTCCAGGGACGGGGCAGCCACAACCTCCTTGGGCAACCTGTTCCAGTGCATTATCACCCTCTGAGTGAAAAAATTCCTTCTAATATCTAACCTAAACCTCCCCTATCTCAGTTTAAGACCATTCCCCCTTGTCCTATCGCTATCCACCCTTGTAAACAGCACTTCCCCTTCCTGTTTATACGCTCTCTTCAAGTACTGGAAGGCCACAATGAAGTCTCCACAGAACCTTCTCTTCTCCAAGCTAAACAAGCCCAGTTCCCTCAACCTTTCATCGTAGGAGAGGTGCTCCAGCCCTCTGATCATCTTAGTGACCCTCCTCTGGACCCGCTCCAAGAGCTCCACGTCCTTCCTGTACTGGGGGCCCCAGGCCTGGACACAGTACTCCAGATGGGGCCTCACAAGAGCTGAGTAGAGGGGCACAATCACCTCCCTCTCTCTGCTGGCCACCCTTTTTTTAATGGAGCCCAGTTGATTGTCTTCTGAATGTAGATGTTTTTACTTTTATCACAAAATGAATAGGAGTTTCATGGAAGAGGTATATCTGGCCTTCACTTGATCACATGTAATCCTATTATTTTTAACTTCTTAATGCAGTAGTGATTCTTCCAGAAGTCTTATCTTAGATTAATATTGTTTTGCGTTGTTTTTTTTTTTTTTCCAAACATACAAGTACCATCAAATTCCAAAGTCAGTTGGCAAAATTTCTTGCTAAAGATTGATCTTCAAATTAGTGCTTAAATCTCCCAGCTTGTTGATGAACACTGGACTAATAACTTTTTCAACTTCTTAAAATAAGTTTAACTTTCTTTGCTTTCCCTTCCCATATCTCAAAACAAATCACGCCTTAGGCAGATTTGTGTTGAGAAGCTGGAAGGTGAAAAAAAGGATTTTGGAGTAGCTATATAGGTATGATCCTGCTGGTAGGTTCAATTTCATCAAAGTCAAACCTCAAGAACCCTGGTTCTTTCATGCCATCTGTACAAAAGTGATTTACTTTGTGAATTGAGACTTGTAAGTTTCTGCAGCCCTAAAATACTTTTCACACTGTAGATCATTACTTTTTAGTAGTATTTGGGAAAAGAAAAAAAAAGAAAAAAAAGGATATCTCTCACCTTACAAGGTTGTAAGAGTACTGAAGAAAAAAAAAAAACACATTATGTTTCTGTAAAGACTTCAGTTGCTCTTAAAGAGCTCCATAAGTTTGAAATACTCAGTTTAGATTTCTGATCTGTAAATTTTAATTGGATTTTGTCCTTGATTCAGCTTCCAAAGTTTAATGATATTTTATGGCCATCTTAGTAGAATCAATTTAAAATTATTGTTTATTTTTACACTTACAAACGTACAGTATGATTTCAGTTATTAATATGGTTTGAACACCTTCCCACAGTCAACATTTTTCAAATGAGTTCTCTGCTGCAGCTGAGTCTGTGCTAAGAGTTTTCTGGCATACTGTAGGATTTTCTCCTATCCTGTCATACAGATCCCGCCTTTGCATTTTCACATTTTTAACCATCAACTGTGGTTTGATTCTTTTCTGTGGTTTGGTAGATCTCCATTAATATTAAAATGCCTTTTGTGGCTAATGAAATAATAGATTATGAGGAAACCGTATCTGTATCTCATGCCCATGAAGTTTCACCAGTACGCATATCTTCATGGAATACCAGCTGTACCATTTGCATTAGTTTATCTCAGCTGTTAACATTCTTTGAAAATAATCGGAATCTTTTTCTTAGTTGAGAAAGGAGCTGTGTGTCTCAGAAAGTAATTGTTAATTATCATTTTTTTGAGAAAAGTAATATTACTTAGTACTCCAGGTACTCTAGTTCCACTTTGTGAAAGGATTTGTAGTAAAGATAGAAGACTGCCTGTGATTTGGAGAGGAAGCAGCACTTTCTTTCACTTCTAGTATCATTTAATAGTATCATGAGGTGCAGTCTGCCTTTGTAACTTATGTACTGCATATCCTAGATCATGTCACTTGATATTTACTCTTTGTGCGACATCATCAATAGGCTCATTTTCCAAACAAAACAATGAATCAAACCTATACATATATATGTTTGTTGAGTACTTGCCCTCTTTAAAAGCATGAAGTAATACATTTCAGATATTTCAGTTTTGGCATTAGGTAATTAAATACCAGATAATTAAACTCAATAACTTATTTTTACTATCCAAACAAACAAACAAACAAACAACAACAAAAAAAAAACAACCATCATTAGGAAATTGAACTACTTAAAATAATGCAATCAAGCAGAACATATACCTTATGAGCTAACAAAAAAAAATTGCCATGATAGCCTTTGGTCTGAATTATTATCTCTGCTCATTTCCAAAATAAGATGTCGTAATAGAAATAAATTGATGTAGATAGTTGAGCATAAATTGCATTTATGCTTTTTGCTTTGTCTAGTTGCTTTAAGAATGTCAGAGAATTTTAAATTTTCTAAGCTACAATACTGTTCCATAAAATGCAGCAAGCTGATAACTAATCTGTTTTATTGTTCATTCTGGGTTAATCAAAATTGTAATTATAACTTTTAATTAGAGAAGAAAAACTGTCTGCTACCAGCTCATAAAAATTGCTTTTTTCTGCCTTGTCATCACAGGTTATGAAATACAAAGAAAGCTTTCAAAGTAATAACAAGGAGACAATCTAGTCTCAAATTACTCATAATTGAACTTAATATTTGAAACTACATCTAAATGTACTGGAAGCTGAAAGATGAATTTGTATTCTAATTTAATTTAAAGCATAAAATTTAGTAGTAACTAGAAAAACACATTTTTTTTCCCATCACCTCTTCAAATTGTTTCACAGTCCCGGTTCTAATACCCATGCTACTTTAAAAATTGCTTCAAACCAAGTTAACAAAGCTTATACACATCTAAAAAACACATTTAGCAGTAAGCACCTCTGTAAACTAAAGAAAAATACATTTATTTCATAACATCCACGGTTTGCATCAATACATCTACTAAATATATAAAAGACAGTTTGAGAGAAAGCACTAATAATATAATGAAACAAAATTCCCATTTGGATTTATGTGCATTTAATCTAAAATGGCACATAAGTTTAAAAAAAAAAAAAAAAAAAAAGACTGTCAATCAGAATGTCAGTCAGAAACAATTGATTACGATAAATTGACAGGGGAAACCAAATGAGAAATCTATGGCAGTGAAAGTCTACGTAATAAGAACTTTATTTTGAACAAAAATCTGATGGTATATTTTATCAGTTAAGAGAATAACAATTCCCATTTTTCTATAATTATCTCTTGTTTTGATAGTAGTTCTGTGACTACAACAAACTTTCATTCCTGTAGTATTTCAAGGAGATGCTAAACCAGCTATAATTAAGAGTGTTAAGAACAGTCCTGGATGGATGTTTAAACAAGAAAAATAACTTCTCAATCTTTCCATGTAATTAAATTGATATTTAAATAGTGCACTGAGCTGAAGTGGTGTATTTTTAAAAGACCACTTAGCTTTGATTTGAATGAGTCAGAATATGCAAAATGACCACTGAGTCGCTAAAAGATATAAAAGCTGTTAATGTTCATGAGCAGGAGAGGATGTTTTCAGTGAGAGCCTTTAAAATTTATTCTTGAAATAATAGGTTGTTTGTTGTTTGTTTTTTTTTTTTCAGTGATCCATCACATTATTTAGATGCCTGGAATAAGCGGAGTAAAAAATAGTGAAGGGAACAGTTTTGATATCTAGGGCTACTGTTAATCTGGGTGTAAGGAACAATCTGAAAATCAGCATGACCAGAAATGTACAGAGGTTCCAGGTCACAGCACAAACTGCTGGGAGAGTGATATCGGAAAGATGTGATGCCCAATTTTTTTTTTAACTAAAAGATGCTGTCACTCTGAAAATCTCATAAATCTTATACTTCCCATAATATCAAATACTAAGACTCTTAATTTGCAAAGCGATATGTTTCTTTATTTTGGAAAGCATCATGAAAAAGCAGTTTATTTCTGATGTCTTTCTTCTGTTATGTTTGATTATGATTGCATTACAATCTTTTGCTTTCTTATAGTAGAGTACTGTAAGCTTCTATATCAAAGCTCTTCTAGTCTTGGTTGAAATACAGTGTCTTGTGTATTCAACATGTGGCAGTATGTGGCAGTACTTCTAAACTGAAAAGCAGCAGCCACACTTTCATAGATAACTCAAAAATAATTTCAAAAAAAAAATAGTCATTGATTACAGTTGTACAGATTTGTCAGAGAAGGATACAGTTGCACAATTGTTACTGTGTCAGATAATTGAAGAAAAGCGTGAATTGAGGTTTTTTTCTAAACATGTACATTACATCCATACTTGCTGTATCTCAATACCTCATCTAATTATTTGCATAAGTGCTTAAAAAAAACATTATAACACTAATTAGCACTTCTGTCCTTCATTAGCCTTTGGATAGTCCAATATTTGTCTGCTTCAATGAAGCGTCAAGATTCTTCCGGGGACTAGCAAATTTATGAACTTCTCTTCTGCCCTCTGTGGAAGTGACAGTAAAACTCTCAGATTTGAGGGAGTAGTGTGATAATGTCCAGGTGCAGCACAGCTTCTTAGAATGTTATCCCCACTTTGTAGAAAAGGAGACAAACTTTGTCAGTCCTCTGAAAATAAGTGGAAATTAAAAATAATACCTTTGAAAAGTTCCCAGGTTTCATACAGTGCACAGTGCCTGTTTATAACCTCAGACAGTGGCAATGGAAAAGATTATCCTTCAATTTCATTCATGTGTGATTTCAAAGGAGATGCTTTACAGCTACGTGAAACAAATTTGCCTATAGTATTTAGTGTCAAGATTCCCAGATGAAGAGGAGATCAAAGCCGAGAGATTAGGACATGCTGGTTAGAGGGGAAAATTGCAGTTCAGCTGTGTTATTTTTGGAACTTGTCATGTTCCCCTTCTGTCAGGTGAGCTGCACTCTGATTTGTTGTATAACATAGATGCTTTAGACCTCTGGGCATGGATCATACAGCATAGTGCAATGAACAGAACCTGCAGAAGTTTTTAAAGGATGGCCTAAGCCTCATTTCATGAGGCCAGTTGGATCATGATTAAAACAAGAAATCTAAGATTTCTGCAGGTGTATCCATGATACATTTCATAGGCAAAATGCCATGAAGAGAACACAACTTTCTCTTTCTCCTTTTTTAAAATAGTAATAATTATTTCATCTGCACACATTAGCAGTTCTGTCACACGTACCACCAAAGTAACTTTGATCTTCTGAAAATGCCCTTACACACAATGACTCTTTTCTTTGCTGCCTTCCTGCATATTCTTTCCTTGCCATGTGTGCCATCGCCAACTTGATCTTCAAGCAGGAGACTTGCCTGGTGGTGTCTCTAGCCTTGTATTACTCCTGCACCTTCTTTTCTTTCTTTCCATTTATGTTTCCATATATCCTCAATCCTTCATCTCACCCCTTAAAAGCTGAAATTTCCCTGCTTTTTTTTTTTATTATTATTTTAATGCTATTAGTAAGCTACTTCTAAAATAAATGAATAATGTCCACAGATGCTGTGAACATTTTAGGGATTCTTGTTGATTAATTTGTTTATCCTGACATTTGTTCTGTATACTGAGGGCTTGTTGTTTGGCTGTGATTTGAAATTGGCTTGTTAATAGCAGTAATACCTAAAGGTCTCTCACTGGTCAGAATCCCATTGCACAGTCATTTGCAAATTCAAGTATATGCTTTTATTCAGATCTGATAATTTTTTTTTTATGATTGAATTTCAACACTGTTGAAATTTCTTCATGTTTAACTGTAATACTAGTTTTCCACTCTATGTTATGTATTCATTTCCCTCCAAACGTTCACTTAAATATGTAAACAAAAATAGAAACAAGAGATACAAGCATTAAATGTTGTTGTTGAATGATCAATCCTGAACACATTTGTCCTTCCTTAACTCTTATTTCTACATATCTGAATGTGCTTTTTCACTTATTTAAAGAAAATACGTATTCTGTAGAATGGTGGATTTGTTTAATCAGATTTTGAGGTTTTAACTTAAAACCTTGGAAAATAAAACTTCGAACATGTCAAATTGAGAATAAGCTTTATTTGAGATGGATCAAACTTTACCCTAGCTTCAATTTCATTAGAGTTGAATCTGATACAAGCTTTGAGTTTGATGAAGATCATAATGTCTGTAATGGTAAACAATAAATGCACACATATTATGTATATTGTAAAAGCAGATCTATGTCTTTTTATTTCCTTTCCACACTTTTATCTATGTCGAAGTGTGGTTCACAAAAAGTTATGAAAGCCAAAGCACTGCTGTTTAGATAACTAGCATTTACTTCACTGAGATAAAATATGGGCCAACTCATTAAATACCACCATATACACTCAAAATTACTGGCAGCAAACTATATTTGGCATTGACATATTATTCTTACTCATTCCCAAATAACAAAAATGACCCATGAAGAGACGAACTCTAGAGATATTATTTCTTTCTGCAAATTAGTTTAAATTAGTGTGGTTAAGATTAGAGGCAGGTGTCATGACAGTAGAAATTTCTAACACTAAAGGACCAGACAGAGAATATGTCTTCCAATACAACCAATAAGCTGTTGTTTTTGGAGTTCAAGTGCCTGAAAGCTTAGGTTCAAAACAACAAAACAATAGAAGTTATTTATATATACTCTTGAGGTCTAATTAGGCTTAGTATTTCACATGCACGTGTATATTATCAAGTCAGATATTGTCATGTTTATGGAAATTGACACTTAACTTTGAATTGCTTCTATTTGCATATGCAGATTAGCTAAACAATTCAATGATAAGGGATTTTTGAGACATACCAGCAATTGCCTATGAAAAATGCAAGTAAACATGTAAAAAATTTTTTTTCTAAATTGATGACTTTTGCTGAGTACTTATGAGGCATTCATCACCTGAGAAGTTTTGGGTTGCCTTTACTGGCACCTGAAAGTGTGGGCAGTGTAGTGATTCATTTATGTCCCACAGTGTGCTTTATGAATGGCAGCACCCTATCGAGTGGAGCTAGTTCCTGTGGCCACCAGCGCTGCCCAGGCTGCAACTTCTGCTGAGCCTAGGACAGAGGTGTCCCTGCAGCAAGCTAGTGTTAGAGAGCAAAAAGAGACAAGGCTTGCAGAGGCACAACACGGAATAATAAGACTTTGAATGGCTTCAGTCTCCTAGTGCAGAATAGAAAATGAGTGAGTTTCTTCCAGCCAACTGTATGTTTACTTTTGTGCAAGCAATCTATTTCCAGGTTTTCTTGAACTAGGATACTGCAATATAGTTTTTGACAGAGCTATTGCAGATACTGTTCCTTCTCTGTTCTCTTTGTTAGAGAATTTAATGAGAATAAGCTGTTCTAATTTGTGTCAGTATATTCCACTGTTATTGTTCTCTCCATAACAAAAGAAGAACAAAAGGCATAGAGAGTCAGGAATGACAAAGCACATAAATTTGAGGGATGCTACAAAGAGATCATTCTGCAACAGAGCCATCAAAATCTTCTAATTGAGATTGCTATAATTATATCAAGATCAGATGCTGAAGACTAAATAGTGCATATTTTTCTTGTCACTATTGCAAGTATGTGCAAAACATATGATGTTAGGAGGAAGAGCATAGACATTAAAGCTGAACATTTTCAGTTATCTTCAGAGTAGTCTGAAGCTGGCTTTGGGTAGGCAAGATTCTCTATGCACCAAGAAACCTGGATTTCCCCTCTTACTGTGCAGAAAACACTACATTTGTACATGACAATCCTGCTACTTTTCCCGCCAGGAAAGCTGTCAGTATTTAGCTAGCTAGCTGTTGGTGGGGCAGCTCTCAAGGCCACAAGGAATGGGTCGGCAGTTCTGTGGGACTCACAAAGCTTATTGTGTTTAGGCAACATACATGGTGTGATGCGGGCTTGTGGCACTTGAAGCTTTTTTTTTTGACACAGAAATGTAGAAATGTACACAGAAATGTACAAACCCTTTTGTGTCCTATGGATAAGCAAGTGGGGAAAAATGGGAATTTTTATTTTATACGTCTGACACATCCGTGTGAGGGTCAGAAAGTGCGGTTGGCACTTGATATTTGAAACAAATGATTTGTGATTTTTTTCTTCCGAGTTTCACTTTCTCAGGGTACAAGGTCAACTGTGCTAGCATTTCCTTTGGCCAATGGTACTTACAGTGCAAACAGGGCAATGATAGCTGGAAGAGAAAAACTGACACTAATAGCCAGGACTGCTGTTCCACTGAATTGCCTTGTTATGTTTTTTGTGTCGCTGTGAGGTGTGGTGATTAGTATTACGGAGAACTCAGATAAAAAGACAGAGGACACATGACTACCTGGTGGTTCCTGGCTATAGTTCAGGCAAGTTTTCTATTTTATTTTTTGAAGGAATTTGTCCTTTCATGTTTTGTATTTTTTTCCAGACTAAGGACACGTCTGAATGAGAAACGGTGCCCGATGCTCGGAGCAACAGGTGTGTATGTATGTACTCCCATCCATGTATGCTTCTATGTGTGTGTGGCATCACTTGAATCTGTGAATATCCATTATATTCATGTACTGACATCCAGATCAACATTTGAGATTTAGTTCGGCTGTTTGTTAGTAGACAGCGGGGAGCTGCTTACCTCCTTTTCACATTAGTGATCAGTTTTAGGACCCCCTCTCTTGCTTTAAGCATTGAGCAAAATAAAATTGTGACTTCAGCGAACATATCTGTATTAGGAAAACATGCTGGGTGGTTTTGGGAAATGGCTACTGATTAGAGATTAGAGTACATCGTTGATGGTAGAGCAGTTATCTGATTAGGAGAGACAAGCGACTCCACAACCGCTAGTGAGATTGGTCTGCAAACAAGATTAGCAGCGTATCCAATACTTTAGGACCTTATCTCTGAGTGAGAAAGTAATGATAGTACTGACAGTAAGGAAAATTAACAGCTTCATTTTTTTGTGTCAAAAATAATTTCGGCCATATTTATAGAGGCTTATTCTTTTGCACAAAATGCATTATGAAGCTGTCCGCATCTTTAAAATGTTTGTGGGGAGGCAGGATGGGCAAGCTCTCATCTAAATCTTCTTTGGGACTTTATACCCATTAAAGCAGAATGCAGCCTTTCCCATCAAATTTGGTAGCAAGTGTTTTATTGCCATGACAGTTCCTAGATTACACTTGCACAATATTATTTACTAACGTCAGCTTTGTCTATGTTTATCTGCTTTTTTCCTGCTCTGCTCTTGAAGGGAGGAATGTTACACATACCACTGCTCCAAAAACAAAGGCAAACGTATCTACCTTATTTTCTCCTTAGAAGATGAGAATTTATGAGTATTCTCGATGTGACCTTCCTGTTTCCCTACACCCACTCCTTTCCCATAATGCTATGGGGATCTCTGGAGCTCCATGTACTTTCTTTCCTCCCACTTCCCCACCTCTATATCATGAGTTGGGATTTTTTGTTACATGTGAGGTGATCTAAAAATTTAATGTTCTTCTGTGCATGACACTCCTTATTTCAGGGCTTCTCATTGCTTGTTAGGCATCAGAAGGGTGTCTCTTATCCTATTTGCTTGCTTTTAATATTAGCTCCATGAGTCAACTTGCTGTGTCTGAACTAGGACCTTCTTGAAGGATATAGATGAAAATATCATTTATCATATGGAAATTAGTTTCAACATTAAATTCATTCAGCTGAATGCAGATGGTATGGAAGAGACATGGCTGGGGCTCTAAGGCATGCATTTGAGTTGTCAAGTTTATAATTCCTGCAGATGCTCTCTCCTTTCTCCAGGAGGTGCTGTGATATTTGAAGTAGGACTCTTGTTTAAAAGCAGCACGGAGTGAAGTGAAAAATTAAAAAAAAAATTAGTGCTGTGTAGTAGTAGGAGTAATCTAGTAGTTCTTTCATTTGATTTTTTTCCCTGAATAAAGAATACTGAAGAGCTGAATTCATCCTGTTATGTTGATCTGCTTGAAAAGAAATGTAAATGGGATCCAGATGTGTTTTCTACTCTAATAGTTTCATTCACTATGCTTTAGATATGGGAAAATGAAATGTATTCCATAATAGACTGGAGGAGAATAGACCAAAATTATAATTTTATAATATTCCCTAGGAATTCATAGAAGCCTAACGAATTAACTGGGAAACTCTGATGCCTAATGAACTCTCCATGGGGAAATATTTAATTTTGTACTGACTGCCATAAGGCAACTGCATGGTGGGTTATTTAATCATCACTTGTAGAAATAAAACAGCAATAGAAAATGGACCTGTCCCCAGCATTATAGAGAGAGTTTGTATAACTTTAACTGAGCCTCCCCTTTAGCATTCGTTGGAGATGTTCTAAGGTCCAGTGCTGCACTGGTACAATCGGATGGATAGCACCATTATGCAAGTGCATAACACTACAGCATATCTTCTGTCTGACAAAGGAAAAGAGAATTTAGAGGTGAAGCATCTAAAGATGCAGCCTTGCCATCTCGTGAAGTTCGACTGTTGCTCTCAAATTACTTTTGCATATTATAGTGAGGCAACTAATTACATTAAAAGAACACTGTGAAATTGTTTTTTGTTTTGGTTTACGTACTCATAAATATAATTTGCAGTCAAAATAAAACAATGTTATGGCCTGTCTTGCAGTTGTAGTGAAATATTTAAATATACTGTGCACTTCATCTCTTACATGCAAACTGTGTTAAGCTTTATTTCTGTTCAGAATGCAACTCTGACTCTCTTTGGCTTCCAACTATTCCCCTGCAATGTTCTTCAGATACACTGCACTGCTCAGGAGAGTGCACACATAATTGAACTGGTTGCCATGTTTATAACTGAGACCTGCTGTCTTAGCCTTTGGCATCAACCTTCCTCTCTTTAAGGCACTGTTTATACTTCTGCACACACGTGATGTTCCCTCATAGCAGAACAATTTCTAGCCCTCTTTAAAGCAAATTTTGTTAGTAGATGAGTGGCCAAAAGTTCTGTCTTAGAAGACAAAAGCCCAGCAACAATGCAGAGCTTATGCATGAGAGACTGGAGAAATGCAGTTTCATTGTGGAAATCATGTAAGCAAATGGCTAATACTCCATAACGTCTCTTTCACTTATGGCAATGTTCTTGTAACTGTCAGCCTACTGCAGAGCCTGGAATCAGGTCACCCTTTGTGCTCCCCGCCCATGGCAGGGCAGGAGCAGCCCCTGTTCTGTGGGCAGAAAATTACCCTCTCAGAAATGCAAATAACTTCTGGATGCCATATGGTGGAACAAAATATAAAATGGAGCCCATGATCCCTATTACTTCTCTTAGGCTTCATCAGCTAAAATGCTGTTTTCAGCTTCCAGTATTTCTCTTCATCGCAGCACTATTTTTATATACTCAGTTGGTTTGTACTGTGGAACTTTGTTTCATTAGTATGAGACTAGAAACTAGATTTTAAATCCTATTTTTATTAGAACTAAGCTCTGTCTGTATAAAATGAAGGCTTGATTTTGAATTTTTTTTTTTATTCATTTTTATTCTTCTACTCTGGAACAAGTACAAAGAAAAAAAAGTCTGAGAAAGCCCTTCACTGTTGCAATAGGAAGAAAAAAATGCTGCAATGCTAACATATTTTGAAAAATAGCATTCTTACTTTTCAGGTAATTGTGCCTATTAAAACATCTAGTAGTAAATGATGTACAACATTGAGCTACACTCTCGTTTGGAGCGCTCTTCCATTACATTGGATTTTTGGTAATGTGTTTATTCACACTATCCTCATTATAGAAATAATCTACAAAATAGATCTGTGCTCTTTTAAATCCCTGCAGAAGTCAGCCATCTCTCCAAACATATGGTCTGTTTACCTTCCCAAAAGCTAAATGTCTTCATAATACCAAAACCCAAAGACCCCTCTCTGTTCCAGTGCAACAGACGTGGAAATTCATCAAGTTTTTGCTGTGTGTTTTGATCCCCAACTGGTATTTGAGAGCAGAAGGCCAGAGCACTAACCAGGATGCATTAGGCTGTTGAGCCACCGTGCTACAGTGGTTCTGACATTATTTTTTAATGAGAGAAAAAATAACTGACCTTGTTGGGACTTGCACCCAGACACCCCTGGCTACTGTCCAGCCAAAAGAGCACTTTAGGAGTGAGTGTGCTGTGCTCAGGACTAGTGAACAAAACAGATTTCAGTTCACCACTCTGCACAGTCATCAGTAAGTACTTTTTCACTAGAGGTTTCTGTTTTCACTGTGTACTGTTCTGTCCTTGGCTGACATGTGCAGCACCTACAGTAGCAATATTGATGCTGAAATACTTTAAAAAAAGTCTTTTTTCTTCCCCCCAAAACTTGTTTTATAAATGTTATTTATCACAGAACTGTGCATTGCTGTCAGCATACTTTCTGATGTTGCCGATGCAGCGCAAGCAATCTTGCCCAACATGAAAGAAGGGGGTAATATGTATAGCTCTGCTCAGCAAATCTCGCATTGTCATTAGAACTACAATAAGGAGAGTGAAGCTACAACATCTGTAAGAAGTACTGGGGAGGTTATAGTTAGGGAAAATGCCTTTAGATCATGCCCCTCAATCTCTCCTCTGATACTTAAAAATATTTAAGAACTCATGTTTCCCAACACAAGGGAATTTCTAGCACTATCAGAGCTTTGGTAAAATTCTGCTTGATTAGCTACAAAATAATTAAAAAGCTACTTTTTCTTCCTTTTATTGTATACCTCACTGCCCCAGCCACAGAAAGGCTCTGTTTCATGTAACTACTTCTTTATTCCCATGGGAGATTGGGCTTAGCAAATCTGTACTGCATGGGGTTAACTAGAAGGCGGCTTTCGTCTCTGAACCCAGATATTTGGGTTTTTGTTTAGCGGATTCTTTCAATCTAAATAATGTTGGCTGCAAGCAAAATTGCACATATTCCTGGTGCCCAAATAATCAGGTACGTACAGATTCTGACATTGGAAAGTCACAGAATAAGGCTGTTATGCTTCCGTATTTTCAGTAAGGCAATGACTAATGAAAGCATTGAGCAGTGCTGGTATTTGAAAATAAGTTCAGTTCTTATTAAAATCTTGGAGAGTTTATAAAGTTATTGTGTTACTAACCTTTCAATACAGATTGCTTTTCTAAAAATACCTTCTTATTTCTGCTTGTAGGCCTGTTCTCTTTTTCTTTATTTGGCTAAATTAACCTCAAAATGTAATTCAGCTCCTAATAAACTTCTGAAAAACGTAATTTCTCTCAGTTTTCTCAGTATATATATATATTTGTAACACTATCAAAAAGAATGAAAGTTGTCATGTATTTATTTAATTTTTTTGCATCCCCCACATATGTATGCCCCATGAAACTCTACGCACAGTACTGACAATCAACCTGACAACATAATCAGTCAAATTTTACCAAGTGACTGTTTCTTAGGTGACTAAAACACAGTCACAGAAATGAATGGCTCAGTACAGAAATAAACCCCAATCTGGCATATGGCACCTCCATTCTATTTCAGTGAAGCCTGAACATTTCATAAAGGTGTGGAGCAAAGGTGAGGCACGTCTGGTGCACAGACTTTGTGCATGTTGCTTCTCGTAGGAGTGGAATTCAACCTGGTACTAACAGAAGGTCTGATTCAAATTCCCAAAATAGGGCTCTGTGTTAGACTTGTGAGTGATGCGCAAGCCATTGTTGAAGCTCTGTATTAGAACTGCTTTCACTGATGAGGAGCAGGCCAGGAGGAGTGCATCCCTTCCAAAGCTTTTTTTTTTTATTTTTAATTTTATTACTGCTTCCTGCAGACCTCCTAAAACATTTTCCTAAGTAACCTGCCTGAAGTTACTTTTTAGGAGGTGTGGAACAATAAGGGAGGTGTTGCTTAAAATGGTGGATAGAGAAACGGAGAAACCTCTAGACAGAGTGGCATCTTTAATTTCTCTTTTTCTCTCCTTTTTCCCTTCGGAAGAGGTGGCTGCTCATACAGCAAATTTTCCTCAGTGGAAGACCTTCCTCTGATAGGGCTTTGTTCATGTTCACACTGAAACTGGAGTGGAAAATAAAGTGTTACCTTGAGGATAAAGTCAGCCTTTCAATGTGAGTGAGAATATGCTATTATCGTGCTGTATTTTGTTGTTGTAGTAGTTAAAAATGAATGATTTTTGTAGTGCTCTTAATAGAGCAGATGACATCTTTTGTAATTTGAGGTTTTCACTTGATGATATTGCTTCAGGTTTAATACACTGCCTACAAATGAAGTACAGATTGTGCTTGTCAAGGTGCCATTCAGGAGGGTCAACAAACATAAACTAGCTGTTGCTTCTGGCCACACACATGACTGCTTTTTTGCTACATTACAGACAAATAAAGAAGTCTGTATTTTAAACCAATTAATGTTTTGCCTGAGGGAATATGCAAATCGATGGCTGATGTCTCACAGCAGTAACTGTTCTTCTGGTGGGCAGGAGCATTTTGGGCAGAAGACGCCTACCAGAAGGCTGGACAGGGTGGCCACTTAGGAGACCCAATGCCATTGGTGTCGAGGAGCATCCACTTGGGGTGGATGCAGGGTGGGACACTGGCTGTGGGGCAAGGTGGTGACTGGAGGAAAGGCTCCCATCTGCCAGCTGGGCTGACCCTCCTCCTGCTGCAGGAGGTATGACACACACCCCTTTCTGCTTAGCAAGCCAGGAAAATTGTTGCTATATGAAAAGAAAAAAAACTAAATATATACATGCAGACAACTGCACCTGAGAAATCATTTGGAAAGAGAGTGCTAGCAACTGTAATGAAATATCCAGCCACTGCTGAGACTTTCAAGTTTCTTTTCCATCTGTTTATTTTCAGAGCATGAGACTCTCACTTTTCTTTCTCTCATTTCAGCTCAATATCCATAGCTGACCTCAAGGAATTCTGATTGCTTCCTTTTATTCAACCAAAACTGATTTTTTATTTTTGGGGTGTTATTTTTCTCTGGTTGGTTATGCTCAACTATCTATTTATCTCCATTTTGAGGGTTATATTTGTAAATAAGTTCCTGAACTGTGGTGTGAGCATTCAGCTTGACTGATTTCCAGATTGGAGCATTTACTGCAAAAATATTAAGGTGCTGAAATATTTTTAAATTGCCTTTGTCTATGAAAAGTATTTTGAAATTATTCAGCTGCCTCAGACCTTTTATGAAAACTTTATTCTGAACCTTTTTAGGGAGTGCATTGGACTGTAGCATAGATTTCCACAAGGCTTCTGTGGCTTTCTAGGTAGTTTTAGTTACCAACCAGTAATGGAAATGGTAAATAGATTTAATATGTAATAAATAGCTCAAAGATTTTTAGATCAAGGAAAAATGATAGTTTCTATAATATTATCAATGCAATATCCTTAAGGAGATCAACATATTGATCCAGAAGGGCTGCAGAATCATTCCCTGAAAGAAATACAGTAATATTTGGGAAGGAACACACCCTTTTGTTCCTGAACCCCAGAGGACTTAACAGTGATAGTTACCCTTTCTTAATTATTTACGTGTGTGTGTGCACTAATGCAGTGCTGGAAATTATGTGAAGGCACAAAGAGTTGTGCTCTTGGTTTGACTTGAATAGTTATCACTCAGCCATAAATCCTTAAAACAAATCCTTGCTGATTGCCTCCTGAGGTCTGTGCCATTAATCTAAAGTGCAGGAGTGAGGCTGATGGGGCTGAGCTCTTTTCGGTGTTGTGCAGCAATAGAACAAGGGGCAATGGACACAAACGAAACACGGGAAGTTCTACACAAACATGAAGAAGATCTTTCTTTATTGTCAGTGACAGAGCTCAGGAACAAGCTGCCCAGAGAGGCTGTGGAGTCCCCTTCTCTGGAGATATTCAAGTCCCATCTTGATGCCTACCTGTGTGATGTGCTGTGGGGAACTGCTGTAGCAGGGGATGGACGGGGTGATTCCAGAGCTCCCTTCCGATCCCTACACTGCTGTGATTCTGTGATCGGTTACCTGAAAAAGCTCTTGTGGACAAGGTGGCCAGAAAAAGACAATAGAGACAATCTCAGTAAAAACAGTTCATCTAAAAATATGTAATAAGAAATAAAGAATAGGAGAAAAAAAACCAACATGCAGGCATGTAATCCTCCATCACAGACAACTTTCAATAAATCTGCAGTTTACTGTTGCTTCTGCTGTAAGTTAGATTGACAGCCAGAGAGCTTTGTGCAAGTGAGAGAGTCAGCTCAAGTGTGCACAAGAGAGGCAAGTCTGAGTCTAACTGAAACACATTTGGGACATTTTTGTCAGATGATTTACTTGTCTAACTGGCAAGGAAATAAGCAGGATAAATGCCATGTAGAAGCCTAATTAAGCTGTGTTCTCTCTGGGAAAACAATTTCAGACCCTGTACCAGGTGGTTAGGACAGTTGTAACCTTCAAAGAGCAAGAAAACAAAATGTGTTGTTGTGAAGGAAGGAAAATGGGAAATATGTTGCATGCTTAGACAGTAAATGCAAGGATGTGTACAAGGATATGCTGGGCCTTCTTTGAACAATTTGGTCCTTACTTTTGTTTCTGTTTTGGTTGCTAGCTGAGCAACTTAGATACTCTGCCACCTCTCCCATGAAAAGAACTTTGGTTTCTGATTCAAGCCATTATTTCCTAATTTTAGTTCAGTGGATTTTTTTTTCTTCTGTTTTCTTATTGCTAATTTAGAGGATAGAGGTAGAAAGGAGAAAAAGTGATGAGAGGACTGTCTCAGTCTGAGGAGGAAAAGCCTGTCACAAGTATGTGATTGCAACAGAACTGTACAATGTTAACTTGTCAGACTTGCTATGCATTTTAGTTGAGTATAAGTTTTGTTCGAACCCTGAGAAATACTTTCTTGTAGGAGTCCACCCCCAGGAAATCTTGGAGAGAAGTCTGGGTTGGTTTTAGCTGGATCAGAAGAATTACAAAGAAAAATCAATTTTCCTGACAAAGAGCTGGTAAGCTGGTAAAAGCATAAGACATCAAAATATGTTTAAGATAATACATTTTTCTCTACTTTAGAACAAAATAACAAATGTGCCACCACAGAAAGTTATGAAGCAACCTGAGTGAAAATGTTAAGTGTTGCAGTGTCAGTTCACCTTTCTAGTGGGTTGAACAAAAAGCTGGAAGTAACACCTTGACCTGCTTTGTGAGTGAATATTTACAGCTAAGCCAGCAGTTCCGTGCAGATCTGGAGATTTGTTGCTACTTCTGCTATTATAAAGCAAACTTCTTGCTATCAGTACTTGAGAAAATAGCACGTCCCATAAAAACAGATGGTTGCCTCAAAATTAGAGACCAAGATTTCCCTTTCTTTAGTACTTCATAAAATCTAATAACATAACTAGTGGTCTAACTCAACTTCATAAAAAACCTGAATTTAAAGTGCTTTGGATTGCACTTGGAACAAACCTGCCACATTTGCTTATGGTGTTATAGTGTAATGTATATAATTTTAAATGCTGTCTTCATGCAAAAACTCTAGCTCGAGTTTCCAAGTTCCAAGTAAATCACAACAGATTTCCCAATGGCCCCCTTTTAAAACAAAAATAAAATGTAGCACAATTCATAAAAAGCACATGTAACTCTTTAGAAAAAAAAAAATAGGGCAAAAATCGTAGAATCATAGAATTGCTCAGATTAGAAAAGGAATGGTTGGGTTGTAAGGGACCTTTAAGATCATCTAGTTCCAACCCCCCTGCTATAGGCAGGGATGTCTCCCTCTAGACCAGGTTGCTCACAGTCCCATCCAGCCTGGTCTTGAATGCTTCCAGGGAGGGGGCATCCACAACCCATCTGGTCACCTTGTTCCAGTGTCTCACCACCCTCACAGTAAAGAATTTCTTCATAATATCTAGTCTGAATCTACCCTCTTCCAGTTTAAAATCATTTGCATTTGTCCTGTCACTACCTGCCCTTATAAAAAGTGCCTCCTCAGCTTTCCTGTAGGCCCCTTTAGGTACTGGAAGGCTGCTGTAAGGTCCCCTCAGAGCCTTGTCTCTCAAGTTCTCCCCAGTTCTCTCAGCCTGTCATAGAATCATAGAATCGCTAAGGTTGGAAAAGACCCACAGGATCATCCAGTCTGACCATTCGCCCATCACCAATGGTTCTTGCTAAACCATGTCCCTCAACACAACATCCAAATGTTCTTTGAACACCACCGGGGTCGGTGACTCCACCACCTCTCTGGGCAGCCCATCCCAGTGCCTGACCACCCTTTCAGAGAAGTAGTATTTCCTAAAGTCCAGCCTGAACCTTCCCTGGCACAGCTTGAAGCCATTCCCTGTATAGTCCTATCACTAGTCACACGAGAGAAGAGGCTGACCCCCAGCTCACTACAACCTCCCTTCAGGTAGTTATAGAGAGCAATAAGGTCTCCCCTGAGCCTCCGCTTCTCCAGACTGAACAATCCCAGCTTCTTCAGCCGCTCCTCGTAAGGCCTGTGCTCCAGACCCCTCACCAGCTTTGTTGCCTTTCTCTGGACATGCTCCAGGGCCTCAATGTCTTTCTTATAGCGAGGGGCCCAAAACTGGACACAGTACTTGAGGTGCGGCCTCACCAGTTCTGAGTCCTTGCAGGGGAGGTGCTCCAGCCCTCTGATAGTCTTTGCGGCCCTCCTCTAGACCTGCTCCAGCAGCTCGATGTCGTTCTTGTGCTGGGGGCTCCCGGACTGAATGCAGTACTTACTCCACGTTCGATCTCACGAGAGCAGAGTAGAAGGGCAGAATCATCTCCCTCAACCTTCTGGTCACAGCAGCCCAGGGTGTGGTTGGCCTTCTGGGCTGCAAGCACACAAAATGTGCTCTGTCAAAACGAAGCAGTTAATTTGGGCAGCAACAGCACTTAAAAAACTTAACCTTCCTTTTGTTGTCCTAATTGGATGGTTTTATAATGACAGATAAAAAACACTGTGAAAGTATAATGCAAGCGGTGTTTTATAACCTGCTTTGTGTTTCAGCAAAAGATTTTCCCTCTGCCAACCAATGAATCATAGACTGCTGCACATCAAAAGTAGCAATAACTTTTTTTATAGGATACATTGACATTTTCATTGTTGTTACTTTTGAATTAATATGGGGTACTGGAAGATATTTCAGGTGTTACTGATCATTACTGCCTAAGCTAATTGTTTATGTTCTCTTTAAGATTTGAACAAGGGGCCAGAAGACAGAAGTACTGTGAGAAATTAGTGTTGAATGGATCTACAACAGAACACTGCATCTGCAGAAAAGAAGGTCATAATAATTAGAGATATGTGGAAAAAGGCAGTAATTTATGTTGGTGTCTGAACTCTTAAATAATATTTAAGGTGAAAATTGGCCTGATTTCGAATGAAATATTCTGTGCTCAGATCTTCTTTCTAAATGTAATGTAGCTAAATATAGACTCAGAACATTGTTTCAAAACATTGTTTTTCCACTTAAGGAAAAAAAAAAAAAAAAAAAAAAAACCTTTTGAGTTCCCTTGTCCTCCTCTCATTTTCCCTAAAATTCTGCCAAATTTAATCTGCTTTTACAAAGAGAGCTAGGCATCTTGTATTTTTGTATCAAATAAATCATTCACTCTAAAGGTTTTCATCCAGCTAATAATACAAATGACCAGAACAGACTGTGCTTTATACCTTCTAACTGAAGGAGTCATGTTTCTGACTCTGCTGCTAACTACAGAGCAAGGAGCCCCAGACCTGCCTGCACCCATCCCATCCCTTGAATTCAGAGAAATAAGAAATTGATTTTTGCAACAGATTAGATGGATAAGCAAATTTTTTGTTGTTGTTGTTGCAATTCCAGACTTCTCCAAAGCTTACTGGAATTCATATTTTACTGGGTTTTTGTGAGGTATCTCACACAGTTCCCCCTCCCTCGCTGTGCTGGTGGATTTACACCCATGGTTCCCAAGCTCATGAACTTTGCTTTGCCTTATTTCCCTCAAGTGATGGAATTGTGGACAGATTTTGGAGTCCCATCACTGCAATGCAAAATAATATATTTTCTCCTGCTAATAAGTGGAAGCCTGAGGATTATTTGGGTTGTTTGCTGCCAGAGTGCTGCACTGAAGCTAGGGATGGGACAGACACTCATTATCTAAACCGTTGTTTTCCCCCATATTCCTTTCAGCTGTTCTAGAATTTGTATTCTAGTTATACAAAATAAAATTCCTGGGCTGACCCTGGCAGACAACACCAGTTTCAAGCCTGCCTTCCACCATTTTAGTGTGAAAATGTGGCTGGAAGACATCCAAAACTCTGAAGGTTTGTTTCTGTGTAAGACGTGTAATATCCAGCTGCCTTTGACTGAATTTAATGGCGTATTTGTATTTGAAAAAATCAATAAGGTTTATGAGCTGAAGAGGGATCCAGTGTAACCAGATCTGTCACTTTTATGGACACCTTCTGCAATTCCTTGTGACACAGGAATCAGGCTATAGAAACCATCCTACGCGCCCCTGCAAAACAAGATTTAGTGCTGTAAACCTCACTGGAGCAGCTCAAGGAGAGGTACAATGATAGAGAACAAAGGAGAGCACTGAGAAACAACCCACCACTAATCAGCCTAGAAGGCCAATAAGATCTGATAGGTTTCTGCAATAAAACTACCCAAAACCTCCCAGTGGATTTTCATACAATAGAAATCAAAAGGGCACATTAGTCATAAGGCAAGAGAGACACCAAGGGAAAACTTCCTGCTGTCATGCTTTAAACAGCTTTCTTCTTTAGACAAAATAGCCATCATGCAAAGTTCGTAACGAATAAAAGTTTTCACTCTTTGTTGAGGTCCAGTCCAAGGTCTGTGCAGCATTTAAGCCATACTATTATGAGGCCATAAACGGGGCACTAGTTATAAATTATTTCTTATTGCTATTGCCTTTGAGACACCATAATACATAATGATCTGTCATCAACATTTATAAAATACTTCTACTGGAGCAGGCGGACTTTAGTTCCTTTTCAGACTAGTCCTGCTGATTTCAATCATGTCTGTGGTTATATCAAAGGTTTAATTTGCTTTTCACTCCACATTTCTGTACTTTGCTAGATTATCTGGAACCTCTCATCACAGGGAGGGAAGATATAGTGAGAAATGGATGGAATCTTTCCCTTTTTCCTCATGACAATTTGTGCTGGTCTCTAAAAATTATATGTTGCTTAAGGCAGCATCACCACAGAGTTCTCCCAGCACAGTGCCTGTGTGTCTTTGCACTGGAGCATGTGGCTGCTGAAGGACAGGCACTGGAAATCTTTATGAAGCTCATGCTGCACAGCCACGTGTCCAATGCAGTGCTTTGTTTGGCCTGAGATAAGATTTCTTTTCCTTTGAACTTCTGTTAAGTGTTTGCAAAATATTCATTATTCCTCAAAGAAAGAATTTCATACAGTGTCAATCACTCCTAGTAAGTCTTGTGTTTATTTGTAATCCTGTTTTGTTTTAACCTAAAGTCAAAAATTCACAAATATCTGATGGGATTATTAACACAAAACTGCACAAAGTCCTTTCTTTCATTTCACATAATAAGCATGAAAACTTATGTGAGAACTGGTCTTCTGTTGAGTTAAATTTACATTTTGTGGAACTTACTACAATGTGACATATTTAAGTTTGTAACTACTGTTTCCAAAATTTCCAAAAGAGAACAGTCTATTTTAGCATTTGATGCCAATAAAACAAAAAGACTCATCTTTACCCATCTGAAATTAGTGATTTTTTCCCGCTGCCTTTTATAAAGATAAAACATATGCATTATCTGTTTTATTTGAATGATAAGAGACTGGCACTGCATATCTGACAGAATAGGCTTGTATCTTTTGATGTTCACTAACAGTAAATAATAATTAATACTTTTTTCATTGGATGTGGGACTGTAAGCAGTAAAGACAGTTCTTAATCATAGCAGCTATTCTGAAGTATTGCTTCTTTTTTCCTAAATAAAACTGCTAAAGTTTTGATCTCCATCAAGCAATCTTGACTTCCAAGACAATGTAGACATACTCTCAGTATATATGTTTAGTTGCATTTTAATTGCATAATCTATTTCTATATCCTTATTTAAGGGGCCTCATGGCATTTATAAAGATGAGCTTCTAACAGCTGCTTGCTAGACATACCTTAAGAATCAGTTAATGATTAACCATGTATTGGCTCTTAACTGGCAACTTCTCAGCATTCTTTCCATTTACCATCTGTAGCATTACCAAACCTATCCCGTGCAATAACAATTTCTTAGGTAAGTAGTGGAGACCAAATGGCAAAAGCATCTCCAGACCCTTTGCTGCTGTCTCCTCTGCTGGGGTCTGGGATGCCTGGAAAATCCTTGATGACCTCTCAGGTGTGCCAAACTCTGAAGCTCAATAGAGAGCAAGAACAAATTGTTCTACTTTTATCTGGATCTGTTAGTTTCTTCTCAGAGGGAAAAAAGAGAAACTTGTTGCAACAGAGTAGTGAGTAAAGGGCAGGAGGGTGAACTAAGGGGAAAGCAATTATTTGTACAAAAGGGAAAAACAGGTAAATTATCTCCTATGGAACAGTGAAGGGATTGTAGGGAAAGGGCCAAGACAGGGGTGATTATAAATTTCTGTAAAAATGCTGTCTCTCCTGTGTCCATGGTTTTTGGTAGCCAACAGAAGCTGAAGATTTCTTGTGCACCTGACAGCTTGTCTGCTCTTCCGCTGCATTAGCTGATCTCAGAAAAGATATTGCCTCCTCTGCAAGCTCTGGCTCTGTTGTATCCTGAGGCTGTGGTGGCTGTAAAGTTTTATCAAGGAGAACAGACGTATCATTCTGCCCAGCTGGGAAGTTACCACCTCCTCCTCGGGTATCTCCTGAGACACTGTCAGTGCAGCAGACACTATACATTTTCTTGTGGGAGCTAACGAGACTGATGGGCAGTGTGTGAGGACTGTGCATCCAGGGGAGGACTTTGAAGTAACACTAAGGGTGTGCCTATTCCCCAGGACAGGGCAAAGGCAGACAGGCCTAGAGACTTCTTTCCTACAGGCCCATTTAGATGCTATTGGCCATTAAAAGAAACAACCTCTGATTTTCATGCATATTTTCCACCCAGCAAATGAATTAGATTATTTTATAACTACTTTTCCATATCTTTATGTATCACATATAAAATCTGAAGCATACATTTTGCAGTCAGTCTTTCACAATATGTCATTAATTGTTTGAAGTAAAACAGTGTTTTCTCTTGTGGAGTAAAGGAGGCAAATGCCACTTAGCCACAGGACACTGGAGCTAAATGCAAGATGGAGAGCAGAAATGTGAGCTCTGCTGCCAGGAGCTAATGGTGAAGTATTATATTTTCAAAAAATGTGTCTTTCTGGTATAGACATTATGTGAATATCATTGCATGTGTGTGGTAGTGGAGAGAATGAGAGATAAAGCTTCACCCGTCTCTTAGCTTCTTCACTGGCTTCACCCGTCTCTTAGCTTAAAAATAAAATTATTGTATTGATCTGCTCCCAAAAGAAAAATATACGTCATTTTTGAAGTATTCCTAGTGAATTCTCCGTAAATCTTGTTCTTTTGTTCTTTCTGTCTGCCCTCAGGCAGACATAGAAATCAATGGTTTTCATCATTCCGATGTTGTATAATTCCATAATTCATGATGTATGATTTATTCAAATACACCTGTAACTTTTCTTTATGAACTTGAATGCAAACAAAACTAATCACTTTTGTCACTTTTATCTTCATTGTAAATTGTTTGAGCTGTACACAGAAAGCCATTTGGAAATACTACAGGTGTTATTCTTCTGAATTCTGAAATAGCTATGCCAAATTAACTCTTTTATGCCATGCAGGTTTTTTTTATCAATCTCTCTTGACCAAAAATCCAATGTGTTCACTTCAGCTCAGTGAAGTGTTTTGCCTAACTGTAGGCATTGCATACTTCTTTCATGAAACCCTTTTACTAATCTATGGCAACTTGCTAAATAACCTTGTGTTTCAATGCTATTTTCTGCTCTGCAGCATGCTATGTGATTTATATTTTTAATGTAATTAATCTTACCTAATGCTTATTTGCATGTTCCAGACAGTTTTTAAGTAGTGTGCAATTAGTTCTCACTGTGTCATTAATTCTCACAGCCTTTATAAGAATTATTTTAGGGAAACTGAGATAGAAAGATCAAGGATCCCTTGGAAAAGGTATCACTGAATCTCAGCATTCAACAGCAGATTTTCTGGGATGCTGGTATGCATGAGTTCCATGGGGAGACAGGGCAGCAAAAAGAACAGGATTCATCTTTTTATTGTTGTGTTTTGTTTGTTTGTTTGTTTTTTCCTAAGCAGATAAAACAACCGTCTCTTGAGTTAAAAGTTGCAAGTCTGGGGGAATTTTTTTTCTGTGACTAGTGTCCATCTATCAGCACAAGAGCCTTTCTGCAGAAGTATACTGTAGCTAGGAACAGCCTCAGTGTGAGGAAATAAGGCACAGTAGCCAACAAGTTTGAATTTGTGCAGATGTTCAACCTGCCTCTGCAATGTGCAAGGCTCTGTGGTCCGGCAAGCTTTCATTCTGGGCTGTCCTTTTATTTGTCTGTTATTTAATTGGAATGCTGAAAGGTCTCATGATTGTTTGGGAAACAAAAGCAATTTTTAATGCCTACTTTTCACATTCACAGAACCTCCTTTGTAGAGACTGTTTTCTGTCTACCATTAGCAATATATTACACCATGTATACTTACTTCAATCTTCAGTGAATATAATTGCCAAAGCAATTTTTACCTAATAATAAGAATATCCATTACTGGTTTACTGTGGTGTAGTCACCGTAAATACCTTTTGTGGGCACAGATAAGCAACTATCTTTGAATGATAACACAATCAAAGTTCTTACATTTTTTATATAAGCTATTTTAGTCTGTTACTTGCCACTAGGTCTTGTCTAATTTTTTATTTTGTTTGCATCCAAAGCTATTTTAGATAAGTACCATCATAAAACTAATAGAAAGGGCTTAGACAACTGTTAACACTGTGAAAGGTGAGACAATTTCTAAGTCATCAAATAAAAAGCATGATTGATGCTACTTATTTATATATAACATGAATGAGAAAAATAAATTGTACATGGATGAGAAACTAGAATTTCTTCATCTATCAGCTTTCACTTCGCAGCTTCCTGACCAGCTTTACCCATCAGAGCACATTTGCAGTTCTCCCGGATGCTTCAGTTCGTGTTACAGCATCCATTTTCTGAAATGTGATAGTGTTTCAGGTCACTGAATGAAGTGAAACAAAAACTGTTGTGCTGTGTAATACAATTTTTGACTGGAAAGAGTTTCCTCCAGGCTTATAATTTAGCTAAGTACTTGGTAAAATTAAATCCACTTACTTATGACAGAAAATAACGTTATATCTAATGCAAAAATTACACCATTTTTTTTCCCACAAACAGAATAGAAATATTTCATTATTACAACTAGAGAAAATCTCATATTAGCTCCATTTGTTTTCAAATCCTTGTCAAAATGGAAACAGTAGTGGTAGATAAAAGTGGGAATGAACTGGTGCTCTGTGCTCCTCTTAATCACCTTAGAGTCAATTACATGGAACCTCTCAGTTTGTCGCCATCACTGTTGCTATTAAGCACATGTGAATTGCATTCATGTCTGTGGCATCAAGGCTGTGACAAGATGATCAGACAAAGTCAGATTTTGTGACTTGCCTATAATACCCGAATGATAGTACTCTGACCATTTGGAAATAATACTAGCTTTAAAGACATTTCACATTAGGAGTGAAATATGTAGTTGGTGGAATCTCATCAAATAATTTTACAAGCCTCTGTACTGAGCTTGGCTATGCAGCCTTGTGCATATGCAGCCATGGAATAGTAGTTACACTAAGGAGTATTATCATGCTTCTTTCGTTTGCTGCTTTTTTTTTTTTTTTTTTTTTTTCATACTTACTTGCTGCAAAGGTGTTCTGAAGGACTTCTGTGTGTGTGGAAATGGATATCAAGTAACCAAGCAAGTGCTCCCCATTTGTAGAGTCATCTAGGTTGGAAAAAACCTTCCCGATCACCAAGTCCAACCATGTGGTAATTTCACTATTGAAGTGACAGAAGATTTGCTCTTTAATGAAGAGCCATTCATTTTCTAAAACTCTGGGGGGAAACTTCACCTTGAACCAAACTCTAAGCTTTGGTAAAGAAATGTGACTACCTGACTCCTGTGATATCACACTGAAATTTAGAGACTTCCTATTTTCATAGAATCACAGAATCATAGAATCCTTAGAGTTGGAAGGAAGTCTAAAGGCCATCTAGTCCAACTCCCCTGCAATAAACATGGATGACACGGCTAGATCAGGTTGAAAAGGGCCTGATCCAGCGTAGCCTTGAAAGTCTCCAGGGATGGGGCAACTATCACATCTTTGAGTAAGCTGTTTCAGTGTCTCACCACTCCCTCTGTAATCTGTAAAAGACTTTTTTAATAGTCTTCATTTAAAATCAATCTGTTGTGTTTTGTTTCTTTGAATTTTGCATCTTTCCAGTTAGCAACATTAAAAAGTAAGTAGTACTATAGGCATCATTTTCTTTTTCATTTAATATTTTGGGGTATATAGAGGCATACTCAGGAACATTCAAAGCTCTTAAAGAAACAGAAAGAATTTTTGAGTTTCTTGTCTGAAGATGTTATGGTATCGTAGAATATTTATTTAAGGATTTTTTTGCTTGTTTTTGTAGCATAGACTAGAATTAGTATTTGTATAGCCTTTCATTTCAGCTGTGCTGAGAACGTTGCTTGCTATATACTCTATAGCGTAGTGTATGTGGTTTATGTGTGTATGTTTATACAAATGTGAATATATTACTTAACTAGCAGCAGATCTAGAGAGATGTGAAAAGATAATCAGAAGGAACAAAATCATATCCTTCATGTATTTCTGGAGAGGATAGCGGTGGGTTTAGTGGACTGTCACTGAATAAAATGTTAAGAGAGGGTAACTTAAGAGTTTCTTGCATGGTGGGCTCAAGAGCGGTAGTGAATTGAGCATTGAGCAATACAGTTGAGTGACGAGGCCTTTTTGTTCCAAGTTAGGGAGAGGCTCTTAGTCTCCTTGTGAGTATAGCCTTGAGCACATCCTTGTGCCTGGATTCTGGAGCACCATTCCATGTCAGTACAGCCCCACAGCATGCCCTAGATGGCTCTCATCTCTGTGGTTTATCGTTCCCTCCGGGGTGCAGAAGAGGCTTGTCCCTTTCTGAGTACTGACCAAACCCTGCACTGCTCAGGCAGCCTGAGCTTTATCATTCAATTAAGTAGAAGAAGAATCATGACTGCTTAGAAGATGGGTTAATGCACAGGAACTGAAACCAGAGCTCTTGAATTACTGAAAGACATAAGTCTGGGCTTCAGAAGATTTGGTTTCAGCACGTATATCTTCATGTGTTGCCTTAGGCAACTTATTTTAGTGCTTGGCATTCTGTCTCCCACTTTTGTCAGATGGAAATAACACATCTTTTCATGTTTGTGTCTCATTCTTTGCTTTGTCATAATAGCTTGGGGACTTCCTCATGATATGTTAAAGAATAATTTTGGCAACACTGTAGAATTGCAATGTTTGTGTTCAGTTAGTGATAATAATTGTAGTACGTTGCTACTAATTTCTGACACTGCAATTTTGGTCTTTGTGTATGACTCCTACAATTTAACCTTCCTTATAAAACTTAGTACTTCATTCTTATAACAGCATTTACTTTGTAAGGAAAATATGTAGCAGATTTTTCAAAGTCTAAATAAATCAAATGTTTTGACTTTCTGAATTTTAATATAAACAAATTTTATTTGCATATACAATTTTGGTAGCTAGTTTTCATGGGAGGTATATGGAAAGGATTCAACTGTTTTAATCAAATGCTGCATGAATGGAATCTGTTAAAAAAAAGAGTCACACCAGGACTTTAGTATAAATATCATAAATATAAAATGGTGAATTATAAGTATTATAAATCTATAAAAAATGTAAATTAATTGCAGCACTGTTTCATCACTCAAGATATGATTCCCATTAGGAGTGCCAGTTTCCATTTTGGGCTACACAGTATGAGGATAGTCGGGGACCTAAAACAGGTGATGATGGAGGAGAAAATGAGGGAACTGAATTTATTCAGCCTTAAAAACAGAAGTTGAGGGAGAGTTTGTTGGTGTCTTCAACCATGTAGCAGGACAGCACAGAGAAGAGAGAGCCATACTCTCCCCAGAAATATGCAATGTTAGGGGAAAGGGCAGTGGGCATGTAAAATTAAGTTTGGATTTAAGAAAAAAGCATGTTTCACAGTGAAACTGTGATATTTCAGTCCTTCCAGGTGCATGTGCTCTGGTTACTTGAGAAACAAGATCTGAGTGGCTCTGCTTTGAGCATGAGGTTGGATTAAATGGCCTCTGGAGGCCCTTTCAAACTATGTGATTCTGTGATACACATATATGCGTAGATAAATATATAAAATATCAAAAGTAAAATGAAATTATCTGAGTTCAGTGATGAAATTAAGAAATTATTTTATAAAACTTGATTGAAACCAGAATAAAAGGAGTAAGATCAATAGGGTAGGTGATTGTTTTAAGTAGATCATAGAACCAGGACTAGTTACAAATAAAAAGAGAGCTTATCCATGGATACCAGCATTTACACACAATGGTATTACAAACATCTGGAATTCTCCCTGGGAGTTTCTTACTCATCCCGTGGAGAATAACAGGTTGATAGAGAGTGATGTTTGGGCTCTTAAACCAGTATGCAAGAAAACAGTTTTGAGAACTTTGGTATAGTGTTTTAAGTCTGGTAGGCAGCTAATCCAAGATGTGCTAAGCTCAAATCCCAGACAAGTCACCTTGCAGAGAAACAAGCATGAGTGTTAAGTAATTTTTTTGAGCCTCCATCTTTGTGAAGCTGCCTGTGCCAATGGGAAATAGTGAATTAATTCCTCATATTGCTTTGCTTGTACATGCAGTTTTGCCGTACCTCTTAAACTGTCTGCATCGCAAACCATGCAATATGCCACATTTACCTTTTCGATTATCTCCTTCACCCCACAAAGGGGGAGTCAGGACGCTCTGTCAGGGCAGCATCACAAGTAGAAAACTTGACTGCATGTGCTGCTCAGCAGCAGCCAAAACGCTGGTGTGTTATCAGTGGTTTTCATCACAAATCCAAACCATATCACCATACCAGCCACTATGAAGACAACTAATTCTATTACATAAAACCTGTACCACCATATATAGCTGTTTATTTTTTAAATGAGTTTCCTGGCGCTCTCATCTTTCTTCTGCAGAAAGCTGTCTCTTGAATATAAAATGCTGTCTTTGATACAATGTGATGGTGCAGGACTATTGACTGAAAGATATAATCTTTATACGTTCCTTAGAATTTCCTAGCCATTCGACATTCAAAATATCAACTACTCATGTAATAGTATTTGTTATTTGTACAGTGATAGATGGATGTGCAAATCTGTATTGTAAGTATCCTTGCAAAATTTCATTTGGAGAAAAATATTTGTAGAAAACTCAACACAGAAACAACATTATTTGAAGAAAGATAAATGTGCAAAAGTAACAGTATTTGATACAAGTGAAACTAAATGTGTTTTGCAAAAACCCAATTTTAACTCTTTTAATATTGTTGCTTTAATAAATGTATAAATTTAAATGTAATCTGGAAACTGAACAGATTTTATAGCCCAATTCCATTATTTAAACCACTCTGGGCTCTGACACTGAAAGCTACTATTCTCTCCGGAGTCAAATTGTAAGAAAGAGTTATAATTTCCTAACGGAAACACTGACTAATCTTGGAGTATATGGATGTTAATGGTGCCATGTAATGCATTAGCAAGCACGTTGCTGATAAATAGGAATGAAATATTATTGGGTAGTCTCAAAGATCAGCTCAGGAAAGATCTCAATTACAAAGTATCACAGAAATTGCTAATTAGGTTTTTCTGTTGGATAAGGCTGAGCTGTGCACAGGCTGTTGTACCAGGAAAGCAGGAAAGGGTTGTGAGTGTCTGACTTCTGAAGGAACAGTGAAACAAGGTCTCTGCTGGATGTTCAGAAAGCAGTACAAAGCCAATGACAAAGGAGGAATCTTCAGCCTCGGTTATTCTCATGGTATTGTTGGCTGAAATTTGTTACTTACCTCAGCCCCCTGAACCCCAGCAGCTCAGCAACAAGGACAGGTTTGCCATCCTTCCTGTGGACCGTGGCAGGCTGAAACGTGTTTCAGGTTGTACCTGAGGATCCTGCTGTTCTTCTGGGATGTTCACAGCAGACAAATTTGTTCTTACCCCTGCTCTCCCACTGCTGGGGAGAATCAGACACTCCCACCATATACTTCCCAAAGACAGGCATCCCTTGCTGTATGATCTTGAGAGCAAAAATGCAAATATCGTTGTGCCTCTCTCAAATGTAATTACAGTGACAACTCTCATACCACCTACACACACAAATGGCATAAACATAGCTGCTGATGCACAACAAGCAGATGACAGAGCTGAAAAAAGGGCTCCCTCACGTATCATGTCTCTTCATAAAGCATGTAATGTTATGGGGAAAGCATGGAATACATTGATTTAGACTGGTTATTTTTATGATTACACTTGCTTCCAAATGCAGCTTCCAAATAACTTCTGGTATAAGAGTGTGTAATATGGATACTTCATACTGTTATGAGGGGCTTTGGATAAATAATGTCCTTAGAAGCATAATATATTATTAAAATAAAGATTTTATGATCATATATCAGACTTTTATTTCTGATTTAAACACAGCCATTGTTCATTAAGGACTGGATAGGGCCCTGGGCAGCCTCATCTAGAGGGTGGTAGCCCTGCCCATGGCAGGGGGTTGGAACTGAAGGATCTTTAAGGTCCCTTCCAACCCAAAGCATTCTGTGATTGTATGCTAAATTTAGAATAGCAATGACATATATTTATTGTAATCTAGGGAAAATAAATAAATAAATAAAGGCCTGGAAATTAATCTAAGCTATATCTGCTAAAAAATAAAGTAATAATGATAAAAAATAGGGTATCTACATGAAGTGAGAGCATGTAAAATTGCCTTCTACAGCAGAGCTGACAGCTGCACCAAGCTGCTATCTTGCCTGTTGCTGGGCTGTGCTCCATCAGGGCTGCACACACAGTCCCAAGCAGGTGACTTCAGGGAACCTCTTCCATGAGCAGGGATGTTTTGTAATCAGAGTATGCTTGGGCACTGGTAAAAGCTGTTCAGTTCAACATTAGTTATTGAAATAAAATGCTGCATATTCCTGACTGATTATTATTTGAGAAGTTACTCTTTCATTTTTGAATTGACTTTTTATACCTTTGTCCTGAAAAATAAGAATGCTTTTATATTCTTTGAAGTGTCAGTCACGTGATTTTACAAAACCAACATTTTACCTAGGCTTCTGCAAATTTATCAAACTTTGTTTCCTAAACTTGTGGTCAAGAGAGCCTAGTGGAAATGTACACATTGAAAGCTGCTGCAGGTTCTCTTTAAAATTGCTGCTCTTCAGCAGAGCTGACCCAGAAGTGACTTAGTGAAGTTAGTGCCAAGCCAGGTCATTGTTCCTGATACAATTATGTGTATGCTACGTGACAGCTGGCATTTACTAGGAACTGTTTTGTCTTTCTATGTGCAAGCCAATTCCAGATACAGCAAAAGAATTTCTCTTTTTCTTGAAGACAGAATATTAAGCCTGAAAATTTTGTTGCAGAACGTAGGTTGTTGTGGTAGGTCAAGGAATGGTGTCTAATGAATCCTCTGAGCATCCAGATTTCAATTTCTCCTCCAGCTTGGACCTTGAAGAGTGAGGATGAACAGAAGAGAGGGAAATTTGTAGACTCCTTTCTATTTCTTTTCTTTAATCTTTGGTAGAAAACCATTGCATAAATGCTTCCCTGAAAGTCTGACTGTTTGCTGCCTACCAGCAAATATATCATTAATATACACCTGTGTCAGATATAAATAGCAACAGATATCCTCATGTAGCATTGATCTGCATTTTGCTGCCACCCACATGCCGATTGCTTTAATTCCAGCTGGTTGGGATGCACATCTATTAGAAGAACTCAACTGTGCATCCATATCTTCCCTTATAAAAATAATCTGCCCTGTGTGATAGCAGAAGTGTAATATTTCTAGCATTGAGTCCATCTGTTTACGTTCTCATCTCTAAAGCATGGTACAATAAAAATGAAAAAGGAAAATGGAAGAGGAGGGGTTGGGAGAAGCTTCCCCCAGAACTCAGTGATAGATAAAACCAGGAGGGCATGTTGTAATCTTAAAAAATAAAAAAATAATAAAAAAAAAATTTGAAAGACCAATAGTGAGGATTATGATCTCCTCTGCTTCAAAGCTGCCTTTAATCTTGGTGCAGCCAACAATTTGCTTTGCATTTCTCTCTCTCTCTGCTTACTTTTTCCTTATTCCTTCTTTTTGCTCTTTGTCATTTCCGGCAAAATGTGTGTATACCTGTAGTAATATCTCAAGTTTAATAATCTCAAGTTTAATAACAGTAGTGGTTCTAAATTTGACTTTCTTGAGCACTGGTCAGCTAAGAAAGAAAGAGGTCCCACTCCTCAGATGCTGAAGATACTGAAGACAGAAAGAAAAAAATAAATCAGGGATGGCAGAAAGAAGCTATACCTATAAATCTGCATCAGGTCTGATGAAAGAGCATGAAAGACACAAGAAAGTTGAAGACAGAGGATCCTAGTCAATACAAGTGAATAATAAATATTAGGATTTTCTCAAATTGGGGCTGGTAAGACTTTAGAGATGAGTTCTTGACTTGCAAGTTCACTGAACAAGAAAGAGATTAGAGAAGGTTGTTAGTCTTTCAAATAAAATGTCAATAAGAGTTTGAACAGAGGAGAATGTGCAAGGTGGTAGGTTTGAGAGAGTCACAGTTGTACCGAGAGCTGACAGCAGAAGAATCTATCTGGGCTGGAAAAGGATGAAGACAAGAAGAGGGAGAATTGATGCAAAGTGCAGGAAATCTGCAAAATGAGAGCATGTTCTCACTCGTACTTCAGCAGCAGGAGAGGAAGTGCAGGAGGAGAACAGACTCCAGGATGCAAGGGCACCGTGATGTCAAGAGCAGAAAGGACAGTGTGTCAGGGTGGACATGAGAAACGGCATCACTTTAAAAAGGGAAGGAGGACTGTGAGAGATGGATGTGAACATGTCTGACAGGGTGAAAGGAGAAAGCTGGTGAGACTGAATTAAAATAGGTGATGAGTTAAGGGAAATAACTCAAAGAGTGAAAGGGATAGTGAGGTGTCGATAGCAAGAGTCAGGGCACACTGAACTGATGGAACGACTTGAAAGTGAGGTCAGAATCACTGGCCTCCAGGGTCAGTTATAGAAAATGAAGGATGAGGCAGGCAGCATGGAGGTCTGCAGTAGTTGAGCAGTCAGAAGCCATCCAGAGCACTGTGGGAAGGGGCTCTGCAGTGGGAGCCAGCTTGGTGCTAGTGGCAGCAGGACAGCATGCCCCTCAGCTTGCAGGCGTATGTGTGGGCCTTGAGCTGCCTACAAACTTGAGTAAGGCTCTGGTTTAGTTCCACTTAGAGCTGAGACAAATTGTGCTCTCCTGTGCTATAGCATGCATGTGTTATGTTGCTCAGAAAGATTGAAACAAAACAGTTTTTCTTTAAATAAAAGCAAAAGACTTGTCTTGGGAAATGTTCCCTAGGGTATATTTATAGAGCAGAAATGGTATCTATTCATTGTTAATTAGACCTGCTGAAGATAGTAGTCTTCCTATGAGCTGCGTTAGAGATTTGCTAGGTATTTCCATAGGATTTTCCCTTCTCCACTGTGACAATGGTTTCGCATTGTATTACTGACTTCCAGCACACTCAATCATTATCTTGAACAGATAGGAATTAGTTTAAAAATGTGAATTTCTTCATGCATTGAATATCCTCAGCTAATAAATTCTACCTTAAATTTCTTCCGTTTTGCTTCTTTTTTTAGTTCATTTTAAGTGTCACTTCTTTACTACATCTTGACATTTAATATGAAGCATTTCATCTACCAGAAATACATCTGAGTTTTCAGTTCAAGAGTCCAATTAAGAAAATGCTCCCGAGTGCATTCATTTTCCTTTATTGAAGTTCTCTGCAATGTCATGTACAAGTTTAAAATCAAGACTTGTGGAAGAAATAGTTCTAATCTAAAATATCACCTTGTCTGCCTCACTATGTTTCCCTACCCCCAAACACCTGAGGCAAAACAGATACTGCATTGTCCAAATTTGTCTTGTTGCCTTTTCTTTTTTTCCTTTTTTTTTTTCTACAGGTATTTACACAGGCATCACAAATGCTTGTATGTTGGTAAAGGTGTTGATATTCTCTCACTTTAATCCTTAAGAGGATAAAGGCAATTAAAAATGTAATATTGTTTAATGCATTCTGTTAAAAAATGTTATAAAACTTCGTTTTAATGACTTTCATACTTGCATAAAATGATTGTTGGTGGGCAGTAATGACAAAGATCAGGCTTTTTCCTGTGAGTGCTGGAACAAATTAAAGATACACAGCAACAAGTAGATAATCTATTTTGCAGGAAAACCTGTCACAAGCTGGTAGGTTCTCTAAAGCTGCTCAGGTATTTCTCCTGCAGTTGTGACTCTCTCCTCAGGAGCCAGAGTCCATTTTGTAGTACTCTACATGTGATGTTTTTGTGCTGCTGTGGCTTTTCAAGGAAATTCGTGTAGAATGGGAATGGAAATACTAAAACCTTTTAATTTGGGAAGGTGTTGTAGTAGAGAAATTGGTTATTGACTTTGGTCATTGCAAGCAGATGAAGCAGCTGGATCACTAAGAGGAAATGGGGCTCTTTCAGTTCCCTTGGCACGACATGTCCTTTCGGCATGAGGAACCCATCACTTGTTCCACCAGGCAAATGACCATCCTGCCCATGGCACGAGAAGTTTAATGTAGATTTTTCTCATTGAATAATGCAATATAAGACAGGAATGATCTCCATCATTTGTTAAAGCACTTTCAAACATTGTATTATATATGTATATATAATATATACATATATAGTATATATATAGTATATATATGTATACATGTAGGCTTTTACTTTAGCTAGTATCTTTAGGATGAGTCATTATTTGTAGACTATTCTTTTGGGATTCATTATTATGCTTTATATTGATCAAAAATAAGAATTGATAAGTGTGTGACTTTTCATGCATGGATGGATGCAAAATTTTTGAGTAGAGGAATCTCTGTTTTCAGATGTACAAGCCGGAGAGCATGCTGCAGTCCCACTGTCATTCCTTTGGCCCTCTGACCAGTGCAAACAGAAAAACAAAAACAAAAATGTGGAAGGATGGCTTTACACTGAAGAAGGAGGGGAAGTGAAGTACTGATGAGTAGAACTTACTTGTAATGTAAAATTTTATGAAAGCCTGATTTGGAAAAGTGTTCTTGAAAGTTTCATTTTCTTTGCTGCTAATGTCAAATATTCTTAGTGTAGAAAATCTTCACCCTGTTTCAGTGAGTGGCAGGGTGTTTTGTTTTGTTTTGCTTTGTTTTTAACAGAAATAGACATCTCTAACAGATAGACAGCAGCAGAAACCCCATTCATGGCATGTGAGTTTTGGGATTAGAAGCCTTCTACGTGATGTAATTTAAGGAGTTAATAGCAGGATTTGGTGATAACAGTGATAGTCCAGCTCTGAGGCCCTCCTGTAGGATGAGAGTTTACTTAACATAAACACACACAAAAAAAATGAAAAGTATACAAAATCAATTTATATACAGTAATAATTTTAATATATATTTCTTCAGAGTACAAGTTTGTGATGAATGGTTTAGGTCAGGATATATTCATTCAATTAATTAAAATAAAAGTATTGGACTCAATATTCAGGTGACTCGTTTTTCATGGTAAATAAAGTGGAAACAGTAACAAACAAACCTTTTCACACTGTGATAATACTATAGTCTTTCTCAAGCCTTTGTAGTGGTTGTCAGTTGTTCAGGGCTTTTAGCAGTTTGGCTTAAGGTAAACAAGACAGCATCAAAAGTTCAAAGCTTGTTCAAGCAGTCTGAAATTGCAGTGATGGAGATAACAGAACAACCTAGAAACCACTTTGGGTATTCAAAACCAGACAGAAACGAGTGCCAAATGAATTAGAAAGGAATTTGATTTTACTTATTGCTCCTTGAGTGATAATTTAGCTGAATAAAAAGCAGCTTGCTTTCTGCAGGCCAACTCCAATTAGTGTTGGCTGTGTTTTTTCACTTGCACAACCTGGTGGCCGCTGCTACATGAGTGCAATTGGAGGGATGATCTTTGACTTCTCTTTGCTGTTTGCTGTGATCAGGGTACATGCTTCCACTACCTGCCAGGCTCCCTTATGTCAGCTTCCGTGAGGAAACAGTGTTAACTGCTGACTTGTGTGAACCCCCCACTGACAGCATTTTCCCTGCCGTATTTTGCAATGACGAAAACACCTACTGTGGTGCATTGGCTGCTTCATGTGGTTGTGCTCAGTTGCTTTGCCACTGTCTTCTGCCTGTATTTGGCGTGTAGTGCAGCTTCTGGGGATTTGAGGGCTCCAGTTCTACCTGCTAAGCTGGAATGCTTCCATCCATGTTCTGTATCTTGAATTTTCATTAGAGTGGGAGATTGCTTTAGTTTCTGAGAGTCTGTTCAGTTGCAAGTCTGCTCAGAAGGTAGACAAAGTAATTCCTCTCTTACTGGACCATATTAGCCTCTGCATAAATTTTATTCACTTTGGGATGTTGAAGCTTGTAGTATGAGAACTTTGCTTTTCTGTAGCTATAAATCTACTGTATTAAAAAGCAAAGGCCACACTAAGTCCTCTTTTGCATTTGGGAGATATCTGATGTCAGATGACTTGGGGAACTGACTTATGAAACGACTGGCTCACAGTGTAAGATGAAATACAAATGCAATATTGTTTTCCAGTTCTTAATGGAGCTACCAGGTATGTTGGAAATTTTATTACAGCAAATGTACTGTGCTGGAGCATCCTGTGATATCATTAAAGTACCAGGATCCCTGTTCATTTCCCCTAAAGGAAGATAAAAACAGTAAAAGCCCTGGCACTATCAGGTTGGTGTGCAAGTCTCATCTCTTCCAGAGAGCATTCTCTGGTAACTGGAGCAGAAGCAGAAGCCTGCAGGGTGCCCAGGGCTGTGGGCAGGCAACAAAGTCCAGAGCAAGGCAGAGATTTCACTGCCCCTTTTAGACAGATTTCATGATCCCGAGCAGCAGGCTGATTACAGCACCTGTATCCAGCAGCTGTAGGAGATCAGGGGACTGATAATGAACGGTGAAACAGAGTCCAAAAGTGTGTGGACACTTAGTAGCACTGTCATTACCTGGGAAAATAAAAGAGCTACATAAAGCACAGGTTTAACACCCAAGAAATTACTGCCACAACACACGTTGAACAGATCTAAGAGATATTTCTCCCCTAACGATTAGTCTGTCATTCCATTTGTAAGCTCCCAGTTCCCAGAATGTTTACAGGGTACAAGAGCTATGGTGATACACTGGGGTACAGCTAGATTTGATCTAGATTTGCAACATTTGATCTTTGTAGTATACAGGCTTCAAAACTGACTGTCCTTTTGACACAAACAGAATAATCCATATTTCTCATGTACTGTACAAATTTCCTCTTTGGCCTAAACTTTTCAAGCACCAGCTTTTGATGCTGGCTGCACACCTCTGTGTTACTTTGGACCTCCTGCATGCTGTGATGCATGAAAACCACACAGTAATTATGGAGCTCTTGATTTGTTTTGCTGTTGCTCTCTAAGCTAAGTGGATAACTCAGAGACTCAGGGTGCTCCAACTCCAAAGAAATTGCCTCCGTTCCCAAAATAGCGGTGAAAATAGTGTTAGTAGCACATCTCCAGAGTCACCCTGTGGAAAAACACACTAATGAGCAGCAAGCCAGAGGGATGCCCCCGCAGCTGGGATTTAGGGTGTTGGGGACTATTCCTGCCCCTATTCTGCTTGTTGGGGGCATTTTGAAGAGCTTTGCTAGAAGGTTATTTCTGTGCATGAGGCCATCGCAGGCGGCAGCCCTTCATGGTCTGGCTTTGCTCATGACAGACTGTGCAAGGCCCACTCACTCATTAAGTCTCATGGAAAAAGATGCAGACCTTTTATTGGCCATCTGGCGTGGAGATTTTCCATCCTTCGTGCCTGCATAAACTAGGCTCTATTTTAGTTTCGCCTCTAAAGTTCTCAGACCGTAATATCTTTCCTTTATTATCAAATATATATTTTTAATTTGGAACAGGACTTCATCTTCTAATCTTCAGAAATTTATTTTTATTATCAAGTTTCACCTTGGTTCCTGCTATTTCTTCCTCTGAAGTCATTGTGCTCTTTCTAATCTAGCCTTTTTCCATCTGGTAGATTTTCATAATTTACTGAAGATTCTTAGAGCCATCTGATGAGTTTTTTGCATTCTTGGCCTTGCATGGAAGGACCTCATGGTGTATCTTCTGAGGTTTTCCATCTGATCCAGCTTAGCAGAAGCATCTTCCTGCAATTTTCCTTTAAGATAGCTATGGATTTCACTGCATGCTTCTATAAAAATCTTCCATGCCAATGCTAGCTGCCTCTTCCTTATGAAAGTCCTGACACAGGTTAAAATGAGAACTCCATGCTGAAGAAACAAGTTCACATCTAGTTTAGCCAAAATAGCTGTCATGTCAGTTAAAATGTCATGCAGAAAATGCCTTTTTAGAGTGAAACATAATCAAAAGGTGGTACTGCAGACAAGGAGCTGTTCCTGCAGGTCCTGCTCTGGGTGTATTTGTGTATTTGAAGATGAGAGTGACAAACGCTACCTGAGCAGCGGGCAGCTTCCCTCCTGCATGGGCAATGCTGTGCTGAACGCAGAGGAGCACTTTTGAAACATACGTAGTGGGAGTTTCCTTCTGTCCTTGAAGCCATAAAGCTTCTAATAAAGTGAAACATGCACCCATGGACGGTAAATTTTTCTTCCCATTAAAGTATTTAGGACCTTGTATTAATAACACTATCCATTTCTCATGCTATTTCATGCACTGACACCCAGGTGCACTCTATTTCCTTCCCTGAAAGCTATCTCAAAGGTGTAGTCATAGCTGTCACTTTGGATATAAATTTTCCATGTCGAGAGAGACAGAACTCGTAGTGTGGCTTCCAGATGTCCCAGTGGGGAGGGGCTTCCTGGTGGCAGCAATGCTCTGCCTTCCGCAGCAGGGGGAGGGAAGTCCCCAGAGAGGCACCACATGGAACTAAGGTATTCCTGCACTCACACCTGTGTCATCAATCACTTCCACAATGCATTGGTCCTTGCTTTTTTTTCATCCCTTGTTTCTTTTTTGTTACGTGAGCAAAGTTACGTATTTAGCAAAAAGCAAAGGGTAGGATTCTGTTCTTTGTGCCTCGCCAGAAACCAGCGCTGCTGTAGGAAGAAAACCAGTTGGAAGGTTGTAAAATCTGCTTGCTCGGAAATAACTTTCCCTGTAGGAGCCACACCTAATCATATACATGGGTTTTTTCTTCCTTTTCTAGGCATTTTTTTGGATAATAACTGGATAGCTATAGTCTTTGTTTAAACTAGAAGGGTTATTGGAATTATGAAATACATCATAGACTGTGAATTAAAGGGGAAAACTGCTCAGAGGCAGCAGCTGTAGAAGAAACAAACAAACAAAAAACACAAAAAAAACCCTGGAACCATGTGCAGCTTGTTGTGTCAGAAGAGATACAGAAATGCTGACCCTGAAAACCACAGATGTGATGCTGGGATTGACCCTGAAATTTGGGATGGGTTCATTTTCACTAAGTTCTTGCTGTTGGTGATACAGCTCATTTCTGCACACTTAAACTGTCTCTTTGTTGTCATTTAAATGTACCAAAACTCATTCCATCCAAACTTGCCACTTTTCTTCCAATGAGCATTCCAACATTTCCAGCATTTCTGGTTACATTTTCACAAGCCCTTCCGCTTATACCTTAATAATGATATGTATGTCCTGCAACCATCAGTGGAATATTTAGGGTTGACATTCTGTTCTGCATTGTGATTGATAATTTCCTGGTTAGATCTGTTGTTCGTTGTGCCCTTAATATCCTAAACTTGTTTGAAATATTATTGACATGCTGTGTAAAATCAGCTAAAGACTCTTACCTGTTTGCTTTCCTCTAATTAAAAAGAAAAAAAGTATATGCCTACACCTGATATATATACAATTCCTGTTTGAACGCACAATATCTTTGCAGGTAAACGACCATGCTGGAATCCTTTATTTGCTTTTGTATCGGCCTCACAAAAATTTGAGATGTTTTTGATGTTAAAGAGGTGTTTCTTACTAGAGTTCTTTCTTGGCTTGGCCTTTGCTTGAGATGCTCGAGGACAAGCAGACACAGCCCACATTGCTGTCATGAAATACTACTGCTGAACTGCTCTAAAGCCTGTTTACCCCTGTGAACCATCACCAGAATCACCAAGTAATTTCAATTTAGTAGCAAACAGTTGAGTGGGAGAGATTAATATGAAGATTTTTGTTTCTTCCTCTTCATATGAAAGAAGGAAGTAACATAAAATTCGAACAAGTGCTATTCACTAGAAAATTTCAAATTTATTTCCCTTGGAGTTTGCTTGCATAAGGACAGGATGAGAACATTGTAGAGATTTCCAAGGTTGCCCAAAGTTGTGGCTGTAGCAGCCTGTAGCTTAGAGAAACAGCATTCCTTCAATACAATGCAACTCATCTGCTTCTAGCATATCTATATCTCATATGTATGTTTCTATAAAATAAGTATTCCTCAAAAAGGAAATTACTGCGGATCTAATTGCAGAAATTATAAGCCTAATTAAAACCACAAATCCCAAAAGCGTATGTAATTTCTTCAATCTTTGACTTGTTCTCGAAATTGAATTGTAATCTGTTTCCTTTTATTACTAGTATATAAAAAGTATCATTCCAAAGAATAGTACACAGTTAAGAATAAGGATTTCATAGTAATAGCATAACAACTGTTTTTTGACTCAGAGAGGACTTGTTTTGATTCAATTATTCTTGCCCCAGCAAGTTTTGTTCTATACCTTAGATCTGGGAGTTAGAATTATCAGAATCTGCACAAGGAGGCCAAGATCCTGAAAAAACTGACCAACCTCTTCTCCTCTGCCCACCCCCCCCCCCCCCCCCCGCTTGTTAGAAAGCAGCCTGTCTTATAGTTGTGTTATTGTAAAAAGTTTCACAAGGAATAGGAAAGTAGTAAACACTTTCTCCTACACTGTGAAAGGACTGTTTTTGTTTTTGTTTTCATTAGGAACATTTTTACTTTCATGAAAAGACAGGAACTCTGGTATTTGCTTGGCTGGCCTCAAAGCTATTTGATGAGGTTCCTTTTCTGCTGTTTTAAAGGAGTCATGGATCTCCTTTTCTCCTAAATGAAACCTGCTCATGCTGTAAATAGTCACCATCTCCTTAGTAAACTGAAACATCAGGCATTTTAGTAGTTGTGAGGTGCTGTTTCTTTTTCTGTGGCTTACATGCTGCTAAGCAATTTCAATTTTCAATTACAATTTACAAATTGTATCAGTCAGCAAAATGGTTTATAATATCTATTTTTGGAGGTGAGGCTTACAGTAGTGTTTGCTGCTTATGATACCATCAGAGCGAACTAAATTTTAGCACCTTTGAAGTAGCATGTAAGCTAAGTGTTACTTCTTTAAACATGAGAAAAAAAAATTAGAAATATAGTTAGTACCTTGCCTACATCAAGTTCCTCTGTTTGAAATTATCTGTTTTTAAATAGAATCGCTGTAGTTGCCTTTCCATGAGAAAACTGGAAGTGGTTCAGTTGGGTGAAATCAAATGGAAATATAGTCCTGCTTAGAGGAGTAATTGCATAATGACAACCAGGGAAAACCAACCACTAATGATGAAAATGAGTTTATTGATTCTTTAGTAGTGCAACAGAGAGAATATTTTTGAAATCATATGATGTTGTGTAGCACAGACTGCTAAATCAGACATATTTTTATATCGCTCATTCCAAGGCCTAGAGAGATGTGCTCGATGCTTACTCTTCTGATTTTATTTCTTTCTTGAAGCATTATCCTAATTATTTATTGACATTATTACCCCATGTTTTCATCCCCTCTCATAAACAGTCAGTCACAGCGTAATTATAAACACCTTGGTCTGAATACTCAATAAACAGAGGCGTAAAGATGTAATAGACACTTGACCATTGTTATTAGAAAGAGAAAGAAGAAGGATCTCTAAACTGGATCACTTTGTGCTCTTTTCTACAAACTGTGAAAATAAAAAAAGGTTCATTCTGTTCAAGTGCAGCTTAAAATGGAGTAGCTAGTACGAGGGCTGCTCCGAAAGTAATGCCTCTTCTTTTAAGATGTTGGCCCACAACGTCAGAAACAGATGTTGGTGATGTGGCAGTGGAGGCTGAACCTTCCCAAAAATATTCCATTACAGTTGTTGCCATGTGACAGATGGCAGCAGTAGAACAGTCTGATACCATGGTGTCTGACAGGGAAGTGTGTATGAAGCTAAGTGATATCATTGAATTCCGCCATGCAGAAAAAATGGTACTCATTGACATTCACTGACACTTGCTGAATGTTTATGGAGACCAAACAGTGGATGTGAACACAGTGAGGCAGTGGGTGGTGCATTTCAGCAGTGACAGCAGTGACATTGGATCACCTCCACTGATACACATTTTTATGAGCAAGGTATGCAGGTTCTTGTTCATTGTTGGTGAAAATGCATAGCTAATGGTGTTGATCATATTGAAAAAGAATGTTTTGTAGCTGAGAATCTGCTATATCAAACAGTGTTATTATGCTCTCTGCATCTATGTTTCCATGGAAATAATTGAGAAGCATTACTTTTGGAGCAACATGTGAAACAGTAAGATCGTCTTCCCACTCCACATGCTTTGTATGTTTATCGTATATTCTGCTCTCACTTAAGGAGTAGGTGTTAGAAGTTGGATATTTTCATTCTGCATCTAGACAAGACTATAGATCAATCATTTCTCAGCTGTATACAGTGGAGTGTGCAAAGTTATATTTTTGTGCCATTAGGACAACATTCATCCTTATATACACGAACTGAGAATCTCTGTCTTATTGCCTTGATAAACTGCAAGAAAGTCTTTTTCTTATGAACTGGTGGTTATACTAAATGCAAAGCTGTATGGCTTGTCCCGTGGATCTGTACATATTTCTAAGGCACCCACTACATTAATTGATGCAATACGATTCCAGAGACATGCCGAGCACAGCATGTTGTGGTTGAAGGATATTCTTTCTGTTCTTCTATCTATGACCATTATTTTAAGAACCGACAGTTTCTTTAGTACTAGATGTATTATATTTGGACTCCAAGGGATGAAATATCTTACTGAAATTCTCACCACCAGCACTACCATCCACAGATCGTTTGTCCCCTATGTGTGTCTTTGAAGTAGTCCGTTAATTATGGTAGCAAAAGAATATGGAAGCTTACATCTGACTTACCAACAGATGTAACATTCGGAAATTATATCTCCTCTTTAATTACTTATTCTGGAATAAAATTCATCATAGAAGGTGTTTCAGGAAGCCTTCAAGTTTTGAGAAATGATAATTGCTTGTGGCACAGGTTAAAAAAAAAAAAGTGAAAGAAATTCTCTAGCACAGCTAAACAAGTTGAGCTGGAAACAGATCAGAGAAAAGGGAGAAAATGAAAGCACAAACTTAATGAATGAGCCATTAATTTTTTTATTATTATTATTATTTTATTTTTTAAATCAAGCTAAAAGGATCCATTAAAATCTAAAGCATGAGAAAATCTATGAAAGCAAAATACTTCCTTAGACCAGAGGGAAAACATAATATGTAAACAGACAGACAGGAGAGATGACTACTTCAAACTGTTTCTTCCCAGAAAAAGAAGGAGGAGGGGAGGATATCGTAATATTTCTAATAGCTGTATATGCTCAAGATGTGATTTAGCTTATGGAGCAGATGGAAGCTGTCTCTGTAAAATATAAAAAAAGGGAAAGTATAGAGGGTCTGGAGCAGAAACAGTTATCCCACTGGGAGAAAGATAAGCATGCATACAGTTCTTATATGTCACTTCCATAGGGAGATCTCTCATCCATTACCTCAGGATAGAATAAACATCCATGCAGACAACTGATAATATTTATTTTGCTTTCCATTTAAACAAAGAGAGGAGAGAGTCACGTTGCTCCTTTCTGCCCCGAAGTCGATTACACTTGTTTCTTGACATTTGTTTTCTTTGTTGATTTAGATGTGCATTTCAAATTATGAGGGGCTTCAAATATTTCTGCCCAAGGCCCTGCTTATCAAAATGATTAGTCAGAGGAGTTGGTTTTGGGAGGAAAAGTAGTTAAATAGCTCTCTCTGGTCCTACTTCTAGGAGCACACAATGATTCATTGAAGTTTTCCCTGTGAGCTCCTCATTGCAGTAAGCCTTCACTGGCAGTAAGCAGCACTTACCTTCACTGGCAGTAAGCAGCACTCTGTCCTTGTATCTTGTGCCCATTTCATCCTGGGCTCCTCTGAGGTGCCATCAGGCTGCAAGAGTGCCTTATTCTACAGAAAATACTCATACCTCTTTTGATAACTGAGGTAATTGGCAATAAGTACTTGTACTTATCAGAGTTCATTTTATTAAACAATTGAGTTATGTACGCAAACTTGTCATACTACGAATTCAGTATTGCTTTGGCACTTTTGTAGGTTCCCTTCTATGCTACTACTAGCGTATCATTTGGATATATTCTGCTCAGTTGTTGTCATTAAAACTAAACTAAAATAATCACATTTCTAAAAACTGTGGCCTTTTAACAGTGTGCAAAATGATGGGTTAAGAAATTTTCTGGGCTGGTTGAAATATTCTGATGGACAGGTGAGGTGAACAACCTAAAAGGATTTATCAATCCAAGTGAAACACGCAGCTTAGCTGAAACTGCAGGTTGGAATATAAAACTTCAGAACAAAATACATTTTTCTTCTCAACAGTAATGAACCCTTAGCCCTGCAGTGTCCCAGGGGTGTGATTATCTCAGAAAAACTGTTTCCCCAGTTACGTCTTGTTGCATAAATAATCATCTCTTTGATGCAAAGGATAACTGTGGGAATGATGTAAGTTAAATATGTTCTCCAGCAGTCTGACTTGCAAGGGAATAAACAATTTGCTGATACTTAGAGTGCTTAAACCACTTCCTTTGGTTTCCAGGAAGCTTTATGCATTCTAGCCATACAAAAATAATCTAAATTTCATCAATAAAAAATAAGCTCTCTTTCTTCATGTTATTGTATTTCATGGTTTTTTGTTTGTTTGTTTGTTTTGTTTTGTTTTGTTTTTATTTTTTTGCTAGATGTATGCAGCCAAAGGTCTAGTTAATACCGTTGCTATATAGCTCATATAGCTCTGTAACTTTACTTCAGTCATCATAGCACTGGAGCAAAGTAATGTCCTGAATATGGCAAAGCCAAACATGACAAACACATTAGTGCTATCGCTATCGCTCTCAAATAAAGTATATTACCTAGGTGAAATTTATCTTGGTATGGAGAGAGCATAGAAAGCAACTTCATCCATCAGAATAATGCTTCAAGGAGCCATTACACAGCAGCTCATTTATGCGTGTCCAAGTTATATATAAACCAGCTGCCTTGGCTACTCCTAACAGTACTACTGGTAGCTCAAGCTGCAAAATGCAGGAGGGATAGGAATGTACTCCATGTGCTTGTTTCAAGCTCTCTGACTGTGACGCTCGCTTTTGCTAAGTTTCCAAGCTAACTAGATAATGACAACTTGATTCTGCATCAATTTCATCACTCTGTTCAATGTGGTAGAGTTGGCCTTTATGAAGAGGTGCCCAGCCTTCATGGTTCCCCAGCCTAAAGAACTAAATTGGTAAGAAACAGCTCCAGAAAATCAGGTTTTGAGCCCAAAGATCACAAGTTAGTGATGGTGAGAAAAAAATGATGGAGTCTAAGGACTGAGTCTTTGAATTGTCTGCACTTCTTAATTTCATACTGTAATATTAATCCTCAAAATCAATTACAAAAACATTTGAGCTCATAATGTAACCAGTTCCACCAAGTCCCTCCTCACTTCTATGACTCATCTAGTTGCAATCATAGCTTACAGTTACAAATTTCTCCACTCTGGGTTTAAATAATAAATTAAAAGTTACAAAAAGTACCATGTCTTGCTGTCTCTGAGCTGTAGAGATCTTTGTTCTGTCATTAGTGTAAAAATGCCATGGGTTGTCTTGCCTAGCCATATTCATATCTAGGAGCTGTTTCATATGAGCTACTCTGTTGTCTTCAAGCTGATTCTGTCCCTAATTATACAGTGACCAACTGTAGCATTGGTCTCATTTTATAGATCTCATTATATTCTAGTTGTCCATTCAAACCTGTGATGCTGTAACATACACAGTTTTACAATTCACAGAAGATACTAGTATTTTTTAAAAGTTATCAAGTGTGTTTTCTGAATGATATTGGTTAGATAGACTTGATTACAAAAAGGAAGAAAAAGATACATCGGTGGAAAGGAAATATGTGGCTTCATATGACTTGAAAAGTGATAATAAAAGCCTTTCGTTTTCTTTGCTTCCCTGTGTAGCCAGCCCTCTTCTACCCAGCAAGGGCAGAGAGTTGGTGGAAGAGAAATGAGAATCTCAAGGATAAAAATGAAAAGGATTGTTAGTAGCGGTCAAAAGGGTCCAGGAGGTCTGTAGATAAGAAGAGAGGTTAGAAAATTATCCAGGAAAAATAATGGTGATAAGTACACAGCAAGTTAACGGCAAGATTTGAGAAGTTTTAGGTTAAGGAAAAGCAAAATGTTGGTGGAAGATGTTTGGAAGAATGTTGTGGTCTTGGAGAGGTCCAGTTCTGTAGCTGCAAGAGCCAAGACCCATTGGAAAGAGCTTTGGAAAGTGTTATTTAATGAGGTGGTGGGAGAAGTATAGGGGAGGGGCTCTAAATGTATACAAAAAATCAAGAGAGTATTTAGCAGTGGCAGAAGAGGCAGATGAGGAGGCTGGTAGAGCCTGGTGGCGAGTGGGGAGGGCAGAGCAAGCTCCAAGTCTGGGACTGCAGCTTCTCACAAAGCGTTATCAGTTGATTTCACTTCTTCCCATTCTAGTTTGTAATCAAAACAGAGAATCTAACTCCTAAGCTTCCCCCTTGCTCTCAAAAGGAAAACATCAGCCTACACCATAAGAATGCATTGTGCATAGGGCAGGCTGGGAATCACACGTGCCCTTCCAGTCCACTTCTCGTTAGTGTGCTGAGAGAGAGGTACAGTCATGGTATCTGTTCCCTAAATGTGCATTACTAAACAGTATGCACATTTGCAATGCCCTCTCCAAAATGTCCAGATTGGGGCCTGAAAGTTGCAATGGTGAATGAAGCTGATCGTGCCTTTCTACATACCAGTTTATACATTTTTAGTCAGAGTTTGGTTTCTGTACCTTCCAGATGTATGTTTGATTCAACTATACAAATCAGCAGTGATACTTCAAAGACATCTTGAAAAATCTTAGAGTAATAACATTCCCTACCTAAGTTAATTCTTCTCATAAATAAAGGTAACCCCAATGTATTTGGGGAAGTATTTAGATGACCGCGTTAAAACAGAACAGCAACCACCCATGCATGCAAAGTGTTCTCCATTTCTTCTTGTGCTAACAAAACTCATTGTTTCTGTCACTTTTTTCCCTCACCCACAACTCCCTGATTCCCATATGCCTCATTCTAGTGACGAAAAAAGAAACCACATGCATAATTCCTTCATTATTTTGGAATAATTCAAAAGTATGTTTATAGGATCATCAATCATACTATTAAATAACAATAGGCTTATAACATTTCTTGGAGGAGTTAATGTTTTCCAGCATAAATTCACTGAAAATTCTAGCATTCCTTTCCACTTTACAGTATAGCTGTTAAACCATTTTATAATTAGGGGCCACTTGGGTGGCCAGTGACTGGTAAATGTACATAAACATGATGCAAACCAGGTACATGCTGAAGGCATTTACATACATAATATTGTTAAACTAGTCAGTGAATATGAGGTTGTTTTCTGAATTATGTATCAATTAAGGTTTGTTTTTATGTCTCTGATATAAAAACTGCACACTTGGAGCTTCTTCTAGTATAAATTTGATCTAGATTAGTTATACTAAACAATGTGCTTTTTCAGGCCAGCTTCACTCTTTATATTCACATTTTGTAGACTTAGGGATACGTGATGCATGTTGAGCTTGCAGAAGCCTTCCAGAATAAGAGTGTTGGAACATATTTGGACTCTCATATTCAATTTACACTTTTTAGAATTTTACTGCAGTGTCTCCAGGCAGTTTCACCATTTCATGGAATCACAACCACAGTGCATCCACAGGGCTTCAGAAATTCTGTGTTGATAGGACTTGGAAAGAATTCATAGGCAGGATAATGGTTTCCTGCTGTATGCATTTTCTTATATCCAGCATTACAAATGTATAGCATCTGTATATGTCTGCAACTAGTAAATTGTTCTTAATGTTTCTGTTCAGTGAATTTCATCATAGTTTCAGATCAGTCCACCTTTTATCCTTTGGAAAATGGGATTTAAGCGACTATGTTGTTGTCACCATATTTGCCAAAGAACATCCATTGCAGAAGATGAAAGATACTGTCACGTATTTGAAATGGTTAATTTTGTCTTTGTCAAATAAAAATATACATGCTTCTAAGCAACCTGAATTTGTACAAGTGAGACAGTGTCTATTGTGCTCTCCATCATTCTATTGATACCAAGCACAATCTGCTCTGGAAGAAAACATTTCTTCTCTTCCTCTCAAATAGAAACATTTGATTTCAAGCTATCTGTCTTTAAATAACTTTAAATGTCATGGTACCTTCTTTGAAATCTCTGTTCCTGCAGCCTGTGTTCCTGTCTTGCCCATACAGATCTTGTTTACCATGAATAGTTGCTATTAGTATTCTAGGTGCTAATGGCAGTTACTATTTCAGATGTACATAGCTTATTCTGTGTAATAATATAATTGCTAAAATTAAAACCTTTTCTATGGGAGGCACACGGATATAAAGTGAAAAGCTTAGGAGAAGGGACTAAAATCAACAACAAGTGAGGAAAGTTATTCTGACAGCAAGACATTTCATATGTCAGCAAAGCAGAAGGAGAGGAAGGTGTAAATGTGAGAAGCCAAGGGACCAGCAGGGTACCGCATTTGGTGTGTGAGATGACAGGGTTTAGCAGTAGGGGTGGTGAGAGAGATGGCTGGACGTGGAGATGCTGTATGGGAAGAATTGTCTGAATTTGCTAACAGCTTGTATGTTATGACAGAAATAAACTGTTGTAATCTTTTTTTCCTTCTTTTTTTTTTCTTTCACTATTGGAGTGGGCACATGTAAATTTCATATGGTGTTTGCTGTCAACTTCATCTTCTCAGCTAGCACCTTAGGATGTAAGCAATAACTTCTTCACCGTATAAAATCCTCTTATCTTAAATATCCTGCTTTTATTCTTTCCTTAGAGAGATAGGAAAAAGAAAGAAAACTAAACCTCAATTCTTTGTTTCAAATTCTGTGTGTAAGTATGCAGAAAGCTACAGAAAGTGGGAGTCAATGGAAGATAATAATCTACAGAGAAGAAATGATACAATGTCAGCAAACCTTGGTATCTTTCAGGGGAGTAGGCAACCTGACAAACATATATCACATAAACTGTGCCAGCATTAAAAATGCAGCTCTTTCTGCTTATAAACAAGTCTGGATGGTTTTTGTTTGTGGCTTTTGTTTGTCTGTTTGGTTGGTTTTTAGATTACCTGTCCTTTAGAAAGAATAAACAAAAATTCAGACATTTTATAGTGATTTTTAATTTTTTTTAGCTCGCATTTCTCTACTAGAAATCTATTTGACTGAATTGTTTAGGAGAGTGGGTCAGAAACAAATAACTCATCCAATAAAGCTCCTTATTTGGTGCCTATGATTAGCATTACTCAAGTATATGATGGAGACTCTATCAGAAGGCACCTAACAACCAGTATTTTCCAAAAGCTTCAAAAAATGATTATGAGTATCAGTTAAATTTAAGAGAAATCTTTCCGGATTCTCATTACTTGGAAAGCTAATAAACCAGTTACTGATTTGTTTTAAACAAAACAAACCAAACAAACAAAAACAAAACAAAACAAAAACAAAAACAAAAAAAACCCACCACAGTACAGCAGCCTTCACTTGTATGGAGTGTGAAATGATGAGATAATTTGCAAATGACAGTGGTACAAGGGAGCTGTAAAGGAATTACAAGATATTAAGGCATACCTCTTCAGATATTCTGAAGATCTGACTTTTGCAGTTTTCTCTGGTGACTTTTTCGTAAACTCCTCCTAACTCTTTGGCATGATTCCTGAAGCAAGATCACCAGAATTGAAATTGTTCTGTAAATTTATTTTAATAATACCAACGGCAGAGAAATTATATCTCCTTCTATACTCAATAATTTCTTGATTATGTGCTGTAGGATCACAGTGCTCCCCTGTATGAGGAGCCAATAATGAACAAAACAGAGAGGCTGTGATAGATGAAAACTGGCACCTATACAACAGCAGTTCCTTAGCAAGTCTTCAGTGGTACTGGTCTGTGGTGGTGGTGAACTGAGATAAGCTGAGATATTTGCAAAATAAGTAGCTGCTCTAGCTGAGACAGAGGCATAAAAAAAGTTAAACCAGTTCGGTTTCTCCCATTAAAGGCTATTGTATTTATCCAACACGTTTTTCAATATAAACCATTTGAGTTTGCTGGCTGGAAAGCATGGGCTTTGCTACACCAAAGATCTCTGAGCACAGGCTCCGCTGGTGTTCTGCTCCTTCCTCCTGTGACCCCGTTACTGTCTGGCACAACATGGCAGAGCGTCAAAATAGTAGCATATGCTAGAAAATATCCATAATTCATCCCATACCTCTGCTGTCAGGCAGTTTGTGCATGTTCATTCAATTTTTCTTTAACAGCATATGCCATTTAGAAACATCATAGGCTGTGAAATTCAGGTTCTCTTTTTGGACATGTTTCTTTCACTGTTTCCAAGATTTGTTATCTGGTAGAAACTGGCTTATTTCTCCATTTTTTAAGCTTATCTTTTGGGACACAGAGCTGAGAAATTAATTTTTCCACTACAGTCTCAAGAGTGCAGACTTAAAACTTGGCTCATCTTTGTTCCCAACTTCCCTGTCACACCATGCTGCGAGCAGCATCTCCTCTGTAAGGCTCATGACCTTCTCATTGCCTTGTGCGTGCTGCCACAGCCTGTGTCCCCTTGTCCCCACACCACTGTTGGTTACAATCCCTCCCACAGCCAGTGCCATAGCCAGCCTGGGGGCCGGCCTGACCCTAAACGCGGGCATCACTTGGGTTTCCGTACGAGGCACAGTGGTTTGTGTGCACCGATGTTAACAACCAGTCAGGGTGCAGAAATGAGACTTGGGAAAGATTTAAGTTGAAGCATTCATTCTCCTAGGACAGGTGGCAATGTACACTGTGGTCACATGAGATGATCTGCCTTCGTAGGCCCATACTGTCACTGTTTGTGTGGGCGCTGAGCTCCTGAGACAGCAAACTGTGACATACAATGCTATCAATGTATCTAAGTCATGACATGATTTTTTATCACTTGATTATTTCCAGTCTCATTTATTTTGTAGCCCCAGAAGTAGGGGAATGTAAGGAGCTAAGCAGAGGGTTTGTGTCTTGGGAGGCCTTGGACATGTCACTGGGGAGAAGGCACTGAATTGCAGCTGTGAATACACACTCAGCTGTTGCCCTACAAGGGAAGCGTCAGGACTTTATAGGTACTGGATATTGATACAAATTCTCAGCATATGAATTTAATATATTTTGTACTGTATATATCTGCTTGAGCTCAGCTCTTCCTCTGCCTGAATACTTTGGCAATTGTTTCATGTATAAAGCCAGTCTGGTCCTGAGGGGTTTCAACTGATGACTTTCAAAGCAGTGTTTTAGGGGCCTGGTTCAAGCTCTGGGTTGAACAGCAGGGACAAAGCTGGAAGCACAGATTGCCAGCTTCTGCCTTTACTTTTCACATGAAACAGTCACCGAGTGACATTGAATAAAAAAAAAGATCTTTCCAGACATGAGACTACACCTTGGATTACAGATTTATCCTTGCCCTTTCACTGGTCATAAACTTCTGCTTTATCTTTTTCTGCACAGTGAAGCCACTTCAGCAAAAAGGTGGAAGACAGTCCCCTCCTATTCCCAGTTGCAACACGTGATTTGTAAACTAGATTAATTTGTGCTGAAAACCTGTACTGGAAGGGGAGGCCTTGGCTCCCAGGCACCATACGTGGAGTGGGACTATAATTGGTCAGAGTGAGGCAGCAGCTGTAACAACTTCCTCCAAGTATTTGTAAATTCTGGATTCTACCAAGAAAGCCCACTGATCCAGTAGCAGCCATGCATGCTACGGCATTAGCTAGTGACTGAATGTAGTGAGTACTGACTTCAGTGTGTCCACCTCTTGACAGCTCCCTGCAGCAGTGTTATGCGGAAATATTCGAATTCCCATACCCTTGTGTACCTGAGCACCCCAGGGAGATTGCTTGATCAGGGCTGGTGAAACACTGAATCATCAAAAAAATTATGCCATCACTGGGCAATGTGGCTCCATCTGGGCTGCAGCCTTTCATTGCTGCTATATGCATGGTGATATTATCTGTCTTCTTATGGTGTTTCTTTAGACTGTGTTTTTTTCAGAGTCAGGGATTTACTGTGTAGATAGATACACAGTTTCTGTGTTCCAGTGAGAGCCTTTGGGTGGTTCTGTATCATGTGTGACAATAAATATGAGAAAGCTTAGTCTTCTCAAGAATACATGTATACCAAGAATTAGCAAATTTACCAGAGAATTGCTTACTTATTGTTCATTCAACAAGGTCAAAAGTGATCCTTGATTTTTCCATACCAAGTAGGCTACACAAAAATATTGTGTAAAAAGGGATGTTTAAAATTATTCCCTTAAGAGAAGGCTCTGTAGAGAGAAAAAGAACCTTCCAGTTTGGTTTCCAATTTGAGAGGTCCCTTTGTGATCCTTGATTTTGCAGTAATAAAACCTGAGAGCTGTTTTCCATCCTTTCATTTACACGTTTTTATCATGCACAGCATGATGCTTATAAACTGGAATGTAGCCACAGTTAGAACTCCTGTGGGGAGGATAAGTGCCCATTTTCCTAATAATAATAATGCATTTTCTAGCTTCCAGAAAATTAATCTCTCAGCAACTGCACCATTTCCTATTAACTGGATAACAGTTGATGGTGTTTCAGCTAAATATGTAGGGTTTCTGGAGAAATGGAAAGATCCATTCTAATTCTGCAGTGCTCATACATTAACGTTCTCAGTGCCTTTGTAGGCAAAATCTTCCCTGTAAATAGGCCCATTGAGTAGTAGGTAATAATGAGGTATCAGTGCTTGCTTTCTTTCACCACTGAGCTGGGCTTTGAGATGCATGACTTGGGAAGTATGCAGTATGAAGACGTGATGTTTGGTAATTGAGCAGAGTGGAACATGGCCTCCTTCCACAGCATCAGTGGTAGAAGTGCCTGTCTCCGAGCTGTGGAAAGCATCCAGAGACAGATCTTAAAAAGTTCCCCTCTTTTCCTGGAGGCAATAACATCTCCTGCTTGATGAGGCTACAAAACAGTGAACTAAAAGTAATGTAAAATGACTAGCTTGTTCAAAGACAGAGCAAGATCAGTCCTAGCCTAGGAAGAGGTGTGAGGTTGTGATAGGAAGATATGGTGCAGAACTAGTATGGGACTTGTTTTCAACTGCTGGGTTAGACATTTACATCAGGCAAGCAATTGCTGTCTGATTTTCAATCTACTGCTTCTAAATTAAAGTAAGAGGTATAATGCTTTGTGAAGGCCAAACTCCTTTGGTCACAGTAATTCAAATATTATATCTGAAAGAGCAGAGTCTTAGGTACCAAATAAAGTAAGATGTCCTAAGGCATCCCAGTACTGAGAAACTAAGAACAGACCAATAAATCCCAAGCAAACTACAAGCAAATATCTCTGTTGACAGACTGTTACTTACTAGTTGCTCTTATTTCTTATGTAAGGTGGAATGTATAGAATCTGATTTGGATCCAGATAACAGATTTGCCTGATTTTCTACAGGCTTTGTTCTCTATCTTCTGCCTTTACTCTTTTCAGTCTTTCAGCATATGCAAAAGATGTTAAGTGAGCCAGTCTGTGTATCCAGTCTGGTCTGTTCATCAGACTCCATATCTCATGTTGTTACTGAATTCTACCATATGTAACCTAGTTGAGTTGTATAATGCACTCGTAACACTGGAGCCAGAGATCTCTATGCAAGACAAATGAATAAATCCAAAGTAAGGAGTGACACTTCAATATATAAATGGGGGCATGTAGGTGAAATAGTGCTTGGAAGTATGACCTCGTCATAACTGGTACTTCTGATACAGATCTGTTTTTACTATTTGGATAATTGCTTTGTTCACTTGCATAATAATTAGATGAATGTGTTTAAGTGACACTAATAGTTATTAATTCTTTAATGTAATGTGCCATTTCAGGAGAGAGACATAAACTTGCTCCATCACAAATGTGGGGTTTTTTTGTTGCTGTTTTTGTTTTGTTTTTAACTGTGTGTAGGCTGTTCTAACCTTTTTGTATTATTATTTTAATATTCTTTATGTAGTGGAATCTGAATATATTCAAATAATCAGGCAAAAATATCCTTTTGTTTATATGTATGCAAAATAGAAAAAGTGGTATCTGGCTTAATTGGCCCTTTTGGTACATCAGTGAAACACAAATGTGTGCATTCTCAAACACTGTACTGAGGGTCTGAATCTCTTGCTTAAAAAATCGATATAAAAAGGAACTGAAGAAATCAGTCTAAAGCCACAGGGGTACCTCTGCCAAATATTTCACTTTCTCTTGGTTTAGCTCTCATTTGAGAGGAGTGCATGTGGCCCTCACAGGAAATGAGAACAGTGCTAATGTCTGTGTGGACTGCCATCAAAACACAAGTTCAGCTCCACTTTGTGCCAAGCAGTTTGATCTTTCCATTGTAAAGGCTGAATGCTGTGTGCTTCCCAAACCTGCTGCACAGATCAGAACCAGCATACACCAGGCTGGTTTTGTCCTTCCCAAGGACTTTCAGCCACACTCATTAAAATTCCTGGTGCTCCTTAGATGTGCAGGGAGCCAGAAGGTGTTTCTGGGGAAAGCTCTGTGAAAGGCTTCTAACAACAAGCACTGTGTAGGGCCATGAGTCTTTCTGCCCCGTGCTGTGCAGTGAGTGGCAGTTGCCCTATTTCTTGGTCATGTAATCTTCTGTTCCACATTTTATTTTTAATGGAACCTACCTCCTGTTTCCTTATCACCTAGGCATCCAACCTCACACTTCCTGCACACAGACATGGTAATATAATTACAGTAAGGAAAGGCTGTGTCTAGAGCAGTACTGTTCTTGTGCACCAGAATGCACTGACTCATAACATAAAACAGACTCTTGTGTCTTACCATTTTTATTTTCTCCATTAAGTAAAAGAGAAGTATTTATTTTTTCATTTCTGAATGCATGTGTTTGTAAATCAATCAGGCTAGCTTTCTTAATATTATTATTGGATGCATGGGTTTTAATTTGTTTAATATTTTTTAAATGAAGGTGCCTATAGCAAGAATAAGAATGATGCCTGTGAATACTGGGGAACTGCTAAAGTCTCTAAATACTTCATCTTTCATTAAAAACTACACATTTTTGTCTGGGTATTTGTGTGATGACTTTTCAAAGAGCCAATTCAAAATTTTATCCTGAAAAATATTTCCAAGGGACAGAAACACATTGTGAAAATAATAAACATATGTTAGCAGTGAGAATAACCAGTTCAGCAGTGTTTTCTTGAGAGCATTTTGGTTCCTATCTAGGCTATTGCAATGTTAATTTTAGAAACTCTAGCCCAGCAACAGACACTTAGGAACAGAATGATGTACTGCAAACAGCAAGAATTTTAACTGCAGACTATGGCTTTATTTTCTTATTTATAGCTCACTTCACTTTGTTATGTTTTATGAAACGTGTATCTTTGAGAGGGCTTGTCTTTGCTTTCATGACCAATGGACTTATCTCCAGATTGCATCCTCCTAGTTATGTTCAAATATTGAGTTTAAAAAAAGGCAAAGCATAAAAACTTGGCACTGGGTTTTAGGTGCCATGCAAGGATTATCAAGAAATACTTAATTATCATTTTATTTAACTTCCAGTAACGTTGGCTTTATTTTTGCTTTTTAATAAATGTACAATTGTTTAGGATAAATTTTGGGGCAAACATGAGGAATTATAAATGCTGATCTGACATGGAAATGACAAAGTCAAAGTTGAAAGATTTATTAGTACTACACATTTAATGAGCAAAATCTAAGAATGTTAGGGCTGAAAATGTTAATGTAGGCAGAGATTCACAACTGGTATAAGTTTCAGTAGCTATATTGATTTTGTTTTGTTTCCCCAAAGTGTGAAGAAAAGGTATGCTTTTCTTATTATTGACAGCATAACTGTTGTGTATGGACAGGGTCATCTCTGACTTCATTTTTTTTCTCTATTCAGGTTGCTTTGCAATCACACTAGTATTTATTGATAACTAAAGTTAGTATTTTTTAAAAAGATTATAAAATCAAAACATTTCAATGGGAAAATTATTGCCCAGTTTTGAGATCAGCGCCTCAAGTCTGAAAGCATTTACATTAGACTTTTTAAAATAAAAATTAGTAATAGAAATGTAATACTGTAATGTTTTAAGTAATATTTTTTTCAACAGCTTACTGCAGTTAAACTGAAATAAATAAGAACAGTTATAATTAACTGCCACCTGTTTGGGGTGATCTTTTAAGTTCTATTTTAATTCAGTTCATTATTCTCTCAAGATTTCATCTTTTTTTCCACCTCCTTTATTGTTTAGATTGGAAAACTTTAATAAAACAAAAACAATTACAGGGGAGAGAAAAGAATTTCCTATTCACTTCTAGTTCCACTGTTGACTTCAAAATAAAAGAAATAAGAAAGCCAAACTTGCAGGAGAAATTATGGACATACACAAGACTCAGACATTAATGTATACGTACCCCAGGATGCAATGTCTTTAGTGGAAAATGAAACTGGAAGATTGAAAACAATTTCTATGTGGCTTTTTTATTTCAGTATTGATTCTTTAGGCAGAAAGCCCTTCCATTTACATCTTGTTATTTAGACTCATAATAAAGATGCAAGAGCAAAGAGATATTTCTTTCCCATCTACTCTGCTCTATGCAAAGCCTCTTGAGCCTTTCTGCTTCATTTGCTTCATAGTGTCCTTAACTCTTTATTGCTTTTACTACCATTATGAATCACTTTTTCATATTCAGTGTGCTCAGTCATTTTAATACAGTTATAATTGTAAGGTGCAAAATGTAAATCCCTGTAATGTGTTGGAAGAAAAATGTGTCAAAGTCCCTTTGTCATACTGACAGGTTATAAAACCAGACTGGCTCAGTTTAATCAGGTTTAAATTTTAATGACATAAGCAAAACTCAGACTAAAGTAACTATCTTTCTGTTATTATTTCAGATCATTGCCACAAGTGAAAAACGTGTTTTTATTTATTGATGGCATCATTTCAGAACTATTTCAATGTTAACATCTTTTCTGGATAAAGCAATTCTTTAGTCATTAAATACTTTTCAGATATGATATCACTGTTCAAAGGTTACTTGCCCTCTTTTCTGATGACACATTTCCCCTTTCACCCTTATGGGTGGTGATAACTTTGTCTTTTCACACTTCTCTGACCTTTCTCTTCTTCTTTATTCCCATGTTGTTCATCCTTCTCTTATCTTCACCATGTTGTGTGGCCATCATTTCTCTTCTCTGACCTCCTGTTTTTCCCCATATTGTCCAGCCTTATCTTTTCTCTAGACTTTTTTTTTTTTTTTTTTATTCTCATAGTCTTCGGCCTTCTCTTGAACTTCTATTCTTCCATGACCTTCACTTTTTTCCCCCATATTGTAGAACCTTGTCTTCTTTAACCTTCTGCTCCCCCCTGCCTCCCATGTTAACTGAGCTCTTCTTCTCCAATGTATTCCCACCCCCATCCTCATATTCTCTGGCCTCTACTTTCTCAGACACCTTCTTATTTTTATCTACATCTTCCCTGGAGTCCTCCTTCAGCCTTATCTTTTCCCTCAAGTTTCCTAGCCCTCCTCTTCCCCAGCTTCCTTTGCTTTTTAATTTTCCCGTAAACCTTTCCAGGTTCCTTCTGGCTTTTGTTCATCTGTTTTTTTGTTGCCTTTTTTTTCCTCCCTTAGAAGTTCCCCTGCCTGGCTTCTTTTCCCTTCTGTTCTCTCTTTTCCCTTCCTCTCCCCAGTGAGCACATCGTATGCCATAGCAAGGCCAAAGCCTCTGCAGATGTTCATTTAATGTGAAATATTTCTGCCTTCTAACTCAGAAAACTCCAACCTCTTCATTAGGAAGCTGTCAATAGTAAAATAAACTATGATTTTAAGTGTAGGTACAAGGATTGAAATTTCAGACTTAATTAAACAAGAAATTGATAGTGGTATCTTTTGGTGACTATCACTTCCGTTTAAATTCAGAAAAGTTTCTTTGAGGCTAAAAAGTCCATGTCATGTTATCAGTGTCCTGAATTGCCTTTTAAGCTATTCGAATAATCAGAGTGAACAAAATAAATAAATAAAAATGATAACCCCTTTACGTTTTGTGCAGACATTACAGCTAATGTTGGTGTAAGAATGTACACAACGATGTAAGAAGGTTCGACAACTTTATTAAGGCTTTTTGATTTCTTAAGTTGTGTTTTGTAAAACAGAATGGCCTTCGTAATGCCGGAAGTTTTCTACATCAGAGAATGAGGTGCAAGCCATGTACCTCAGATAGAATAAAGACTAAAGGAAGTTTGTTACAACAGAGGAAGTGTGTGTCATTTTATTTCCAAGGTGCAGTTGACATGAAATAGAAAGAAAAATGGGGACTTTGGCCCATATTCTGTAGTTTGTTTTCTCATGAACATGCTTATCATTGGGATATGCTGAAAAATTCATGTTTCTCATGTTCTTCAGATGCGTGATTCTTCCCTCCCACAGATCATTACAAATCACAAATGACTAAGTACAAGCACAAAGATAAGTTCAGATAAAACTGCTCAGGAGATAAGACAGAATAGGTTTTAAGAAAAATAACATAAAGACAACTTTGATATGCAAAATGAAGTTACAAAGCACTTTTTGGATTAAATTATGTGTAAAGCAAAAATGAGGCAATTTTATACCCTGGTTATAAGCATCACTGACCTGGTGATGAAGATTTTATTGCTGCTTTGATTTGTTTTTGAATGGATTGTATACATAAACAACAGATTGTCAGTGTCTTAGGCAGCAGAAAACTAGTCATAAAAGAGAATGCAGCCCCTTAGACTTCTTAATTTCTAAACTGGAAGTCTGTCCTAACATTACATGGCAGCTTGGACTTCAGCTGAAATTGAAAGTATGTATACATAGGTCACTCTGAAAGTAATACCTCCTATTTATTTCCACGGAAGCTACAACAGATGCAATGATTATAAGAATACTGTTTGATAAAGCAAATTCTCAGCTAAAAAACACCGTTTTTCAAGACAGTCACCACCACAAGCTCCGCATTTTCACCAACAATTAACAAGAGCCAGCATGCTACGCTCGTAAAAATCTGCACCAGCACAGGTGATCCAGTCACTGTCACCACTGCTGAAGTGCACCATCTACCACTTCGCTGTGCTCACACCCACTGTTTGGTCTCAATAAATGTTCAACGAGTGTCAATGAATGTCACTGGATTCCATTCTCTTCCACATGGAGGAACTCAGTGACACTTATTTGCTTCATGTCAGATGCCATTTTATCAGACTGTCCCTTTGCTGCCATCTATCACACAGCAACAAAATGTCACAGAATATGTGTGAGAGAATTCAGCCTCTACTGCCAGACCTCCAACAGCTGTATTTGATGTTCTGTGCTGATGTCATAAAATTGGAGGCATTAATTTCAGAGCACCCCTCATCTTCTTCTCTGGTTTTGTGACAGAAATGCAAATTTAACAGGGATGGATGAGCTGTCCTTTTCAACATATTGGAAGGGGGCTGAAATCTCTGTGGGGAGTGTTTGTGTACCATATGCCTATCACAAATACTGTGATGCCTACTTATCACGACAGTGTAAGTTAGATTTAACATTAGAAAACATCTTTGCACGGTAACAAAACGTTAAACATATTAGAAGTATTCTTATTTTTAATTACCTTCTAATGTGTGTTGTTAATATATGAGATTATTTGAACTGGCAAGATTAGAATCTGCATTAATGTGCAGGAAAGAGGGAAAGCATTCCATGTTTTTGCAATATAGAAATTTCTCATAAGGCTATACTTAAAGCTTTCTATGTAGGTGCAAAAGAAAGCAGTATATATGGGAGAGTGTTACAGGAAAGAGTATGAGAAATGGTCATGAATAAATGTCCACAGTTCTGAGGCAAGTTGTACCTTTATTACAACAGGATATAGAGATAGTGGCTTTGTCTTCCTGCTCCTTCTGTGCTTTCAAGTCAGGTTCATCTGCACCTCTTTGCAAATAGATAAGACAGATCTTATACAGTGGAGGTTTGGTAGTGGGTGCAGTGCAATAAATCCTGTTGTCCCCGTATTGAGTCGCCTTCTGTCATTTATGCAAATAAAGCCTATACTGGCCAAAGATGCAAAACTAGTTACAGATTATTTGGAGAACACTTGCAAGTGTTTGAACATTTAGCTTGATCAGAATTTGAAGTTTCCTTTAGCAGCAGGGTACATTATATTTTCCTGCAAAGCTGACAATGCTGTGGGAACAAATACTGAACCCTGCTAAGTGAGGACTTCCCCAGATGGTGGTTGGGAAGGTCGTGAAGTAAAGCACATACACACGGAAAATCATATTTTGTAGAAAAGCTAATCTTTTTTTTCCAACCTTGAAATTAATGTTTTAGGATTTGAGTTTTAAATAGTGGCCACGGAGATTCTTATTGTTTATTTCATAAATGTCCATTGAATGCAGAACGTGTTTCCTTTATGTGGAACACTGTTTCTGTATCCAAAGCCATGAACTGCAAATGTTAAACTCAGTAGATCATGTCATTTCTTCTTGGGCTTTAAAGTGGTATCAGCTTCACTATAGCAAATAGTATAGTTTGGAGAATGTGGATCAATACTCTGTTTTCAAGATGTTTGATCATGACAAATGTAGGCAGTGTGAATCACTCTTATGTGTGTAAATGTATATGTGTGTTTATATTTTTACCATTTGTCCTTCCAAAGGCATATTCTCTGCCAGTTTTAAAAGCTCAAAAAACATATCTCAACACAGAGAATTCCTTGCAGTGTACAACAGAGACAAGCTGTATTGATCCAAGAAAATCCAAGATCAATGATGTAGATTTTTGACTGGCATCTACTAGCAACTTTATGTTTATGTCAACAAATACTTTTAGTGATATGCTAGTAGAGTACAGTAAATAATTCCAATAGGTAGTTACTCAGTTTCTTATAGACTTTGATGTTTCATTGTGTATTTCTTTTAGAGAAACACGTTTCTCAAAACTAGCAGGTTGAGTTGTTAGCATGCTCTAGTAGCATGTCAGCTGGAAAATCCTAATGTCCAAAGAAAAATAAAAATCCACATCAGATTCTGAAACCTAACTTATCTTTTCTGTCTTCAGATAATGACTTTTGTGCCCACCAGTACAAAGGCTATCTTTTCCAGTTGGAAAGTCTTGGCTTAGAGGAAGGGAATCACAGAATAAAGGTTTTGCATCGTAGCCATTATGACTTACAATTTACTCAAAATTCTCTTTCTATGTTCAAATAAATTCATTGTTCTCCTTTATATATATATATATATATATATGTATATATATGTAATTAAAACATGTCTAATGTTATTCTCTCTGAGGTACTATATCTACAGTTGCACTAAAAATCTTTATCACATTTCAAATTGGCAGTTTTCCACATACTGATATGATGGAAAAACCTTTGCATAGAGTAATAAACACAAACTAAGGACAGATGTAGCATGTCACCTGTGCTGGCTTTGATTAAAAGCCTTTTTCAGGACTTTGTATGATTTTATCATTCTCTCTAGCTGTTCTAAACTAATCATTCCGGCAGCCACCTCTCATCTTAGAAAACTGGGGAAATAACTACTGAGACATCTAAGAACAATCACCAGTAGGGAAAGGGTGACTAAAAATTAGTCCTTGCTTGTGATTACATTAGCATGTTTGCCAAATATGACACATTTTTTATGAAAGTCATACAAATATGAGATATGGTGCTTCCATAACAACTCAGCTCTTTCTGAATGTCTGAAATGCTCCACATTAGAAATCCCAAGCTTCAAATAGTTACAACAGATTCACTACATGTGAGTGGGCACATGTAGCCTAAAGTCTCAGTGCAACGTATTAGGAAAAGAGCTTTCTTATGAATTTGTCTCTACCTGTGATTATCTTATGACCATATATGTAATTCTTCCAAAGGATGGCAAAATCCAGTTTTATATATTTTACTCAGCACAACTGAAAATACTCATTTTTGTTTTGTTTTCTAAATAATTGAAATATATTTGAAAATATCGTAATGAAATTAATAGAGCTCATTCAAAATTGCTGAATGGATTAAACTGGTATTCTTAGACTGCCATAGTCATCCAAAACAAAAGCATTTTGTTTTTTCTTGACTTTTTCTGTGCAATCAGTACTTAAATGAATTTTTACTTTTCAAAATAATATTTACAGCACTAGAACAAAATGAAGTTTATGCAACAGTTATAAAAATTTAACCATTTTTTTTCTTTTCATTTACACCTCGTTGTATACTAATTTTGATAGTTTATCTTGAAGGGAGCTCATAAGCAGGAGGAGAACTGACTTTTTACACAATCTGATAGTGATAGAACAAAGGGGGATGGCTTTAAACCTAAAAGTGTAGATGTAGGTTAGCTGTTAGGAAGATATTTTATACTCAGAGGGTGATGAGACACTGGAGCAGGTTGTTCAGAGAGGTTGTGGACACCCCATCCTTGGAGGCATTCAAGGCCAGGATGGATGATCTGGGGGTTGGCAACCCTGCCCATGGCAGGGGATTTGGAACTAGATTATCTTTAAGGTCTCCTCTAACCTAGCCGTTCTATGATTCTGTGATCTTAACTGAATGAAGAAACAAAACGGAAACAATTTTTGCAGCACTTACTGTGCAAGAGCTCAAAAAAAGTAATAGTAATTATCTTGCATATATTTTATTTTTGAATTGACACTACCTACGTTTTCTTTTTTCGTCAAAACTAAATTTTGAGATTAATACTGAGAATAACAAAGGTAACTGTATTTGTTAGATCTAGTTTACTCCACTGCAAACCAGTGTAAATAATTACTGGCAGAATGTCAGAAATTCTCTGGGTATTGTTACTTAAAAGGTGACAAAATACATTTTGCCAATTTTTCTTAAGATGTTTCCACTGAAGGGCTGAGTAGACGTTCATGCAAATACAAAGCCTCAGTTGGTTTGAGTCTTTCAATCCCCTGATTGTGAGTGCTGTGTTGGCAGAAGAAACACATGCCTAGAGTGTCTCTATCAAATGTGCTAGCCACAGTTTCAGAGCTGTCAAGACAACATTTTTACCCTGGGCAGTGGTGGTCCTACGCCTTGGTGTCTCATGGTCCACAGTGTCAGAGATGACACCTACAGAGACTCTTTCTAACAGCTGGGCCACCCTCAGAGGGCAGCTGCTGGGCAGCCATGAAAAAAAGTGGTTGTAAACACCACTTCTCTTAAAGTGAGTTATAGTTCATACTGGGGACAGGGAAGGCCACGTAGTTCTATGTGTTAAAACAAACTTTGTGTATGTGGCACATCTGATTTTATTACAAAAAGTCATTAGATCCTGCCTTGTCTCATTTAATTTCTTCTTATTTGTGACCAAGAATTTGGGCAATCAATTCCTGTCAAGTGAGATAGCGTCTGAAACATGCCACCTATAAAGCAATTATGTGAAAGTTACTCCTACAGACTTGCTTTGCTTGTTGGAATCCCCATGAGAAGAGCTATAGCTCCAAAGTTCATATAAAATGAACATATTGGATGCAAGTACCCTCAAACCTTTGCTTTCATATTTTCAATTTGATTTCTCTGGCTTACATTTTTAGTTCATATGAAGGTCAGGGTAATTTATTTAGTTTGCACGACTAACGCGGTTTTTTTCTTTTGAAGGAGAAAAATGTTTATAATATAAAAGGTATATATATACTTGCACTGTTATATGTGTGCAAAAGAACAAAACTTAGCTGCTGTTTAGCACACTGCTGTAACAGCCTCAGCTGGGTGTTTATAGACATGCATTCGTACTCCAGTGTGTCCACTTACTCATTTGGTCTTGTAACTTTGTGTGAGAGAATCACATTTTCTTAGTGATTCAGGCAAGTAGACGTTCATTTCTTTGTGGGAAATAAGGTTTGAAAATCTTCTACCAAGAGATTACTTAAATAATAAAACACAAGCACTTTTCTGGAGTTGAAATGATTATTTAAACTGATTAAACTGTGTGCTGCTAATTATCAGAGTTTTGAAGATTTTTAGTTAAAGAATCTACTCCTAGCAGTCTAAAGTTTGCATTTGTCACAGAGACTTCATGTGATTCATGTATGTGTTTTCTTATGAAAGGAGATCGTAAATAAGTATCACTTTATGCTGTTCTAATAGATTTTTCTTGGTGGCATTAATTAACAGTGAAACATCTGCTATAAATTTGAACACTGTCCCTTTTGCTGCATCACCGCTGCATGAGAGGTCCTAATTTTTTGAACACTTTTTTAAAGGAACAGCTAAGTTGTTTCTGTGAAATGGTGTCTGAGGCAATAAGTAACTGTTTTATATGAATATACAGAATATGAAATGCCATTTGAATGCCTTTTGGATTCTCCGGGAGAAATGTGTGTATATATGTCTACGCATTATTTGTGACAGCTGGCAAAATGGTGATTGCAGCTTCAGGTTCTGCTGACATCCCAGGTATTTGCTCTGCATCAACAAGCAGAATTTTTCAGACTAACATTTCACTCACTGGGCATCTTCTGGTGCTACAAGAACAGCCATGGTCCAAAATAATGCCTGTGGAAGTGATGCTGTTATGCCTTTGAGAGTAGCTGCCCAACAAGACAAATAATTTCTAGAGTTTCCTAGTGAACAGATAGCCTCTGAATGTGTGGCAGCTCCAGAAGGTGTCAAACAAATTGAGTTTTGGTGGCTTCCAGCAGAGGCAACGGTATTTTAAAAAGTATGAAGGCCTTCTCATGTTATTTCAATTCCAGCTCCATAAGAAGAAACTACTTTTTCATAAGGCCTAGTCCTAATTTCTCATGTTCTGTGGGAAAGTCTGTGTAATAAGACTGCATGGGAAATAAATACTGGGGGGATTCTTTTTTTTTTTTTTTTTTTTTTTCCCAAACAAATCAATACTCAAATGTTGAAGCCCAAATCTACTCTTGGTGCTTTAATCAGAGGGCCCCAGATATTTCTCCTTTTACCTGATCTGTTTCTGGAACTATTAACTATCTCATTGCATAAATAGTTAATACATAAAGTATCTATTAACTTACCTTTATCTCAAACTATCAGGACTTTCTCAGCTAAGGGCAGCCCTTAGTAGAGCCATCAATAGAAATACCTACCTGAAAAGGGATAAAAGAGGAGGAGAGGCACTTTGAAATGTATTTTATAATTTCATTAGGTTTCCTGATGGATAGAATTGTATTATGGTTTTGGTCATGGACCAGCCCTTAAACCGTTGACATTTTTGGTGGAGAATGCGGGCAAAAGCTGCTTTTTAGCTTTTTAGAAATCTCTCTCTGCTCTCGGAGAGCTTCACTGGGAAAGTTTATCTCTTTCATAGGTGCTCACTGAAAAAATTGACCTTGAAAGTCCAGGTGAACTGCCAATATTTTGAGATATTTTGTAAACTTTGAGCACTGCTATCTTGCTTTAGTAAAGATGAAGGAAAAAAAAAAAGATTCTGCTTTCAGTTTTAAACCAGTTTGTAGGGAGAGCTGCTAATTTCACAGAACTTGGGAGTTTGAAGCAGGTTCCCAGTCTCTCTTGCGAATCCTTTATGGATTGTTTGAATGCTCACCTGACCACATTGTTAATCTCCCTGAATGCACTGTTTGTCATTGTAATTATCTCACTCAGTATCTGGAATTATTATTTAATTCTGAAGAAGTCCCCTCCAAAACCGGAGAATACAGAGTGGCAGGGTGTACGGAGAGACTTGGGAGAGACTTTAGAGAGATGGACATGTTCGGTGTCATGGAACTTTACTCCTGAACACCTAAAAGATCCTGAGAGCCTGAACAGATATTTGAGACAGAGATGTTGTGGCCTAGGCAGATCTGAGGAGGCACAAATGATTTGGGGCATGGCTAATGCTTATCGGGCCTTATTTAATACTATCCCAGAGAGGGAAAGAATTCTAGAAATTGAGAGAGAGGGTTTCCAAGCCGAGAAGTGGAATCTCCAGGATGAGCGAGAGAGTTTTCAAGCCAAGAAGGAGAATTTCCGGGCTGAGCGAGAGAATCTCCAAGCCGAGAAGGAGAATCTCCGGTCTGAGCAAGACACACTCCAGTTCGAGAGGAACACCCTTGAGTCCAAACGGGATGTACTCCGAACTGAGCGAGATGCCCTCCAGCACGCAAAATTCAGTCTCCAAAGTGAGATAACCAAAATTCAGTCTCATCAAGCCGAGCTCGAATCTGAACTAAGCACTCTCATAATTCAGCGAGATAGACTCCGAGCCAAGCTGGAGAGTAAGAGCATCGGGACTGACCAACCTGATCAACCGCGGGAGGCACGAGAATTGATGTCAGTTGCCCCTGTAAGAAGACGGAAAACGAAATGAATTTCCACTCAGAACAGAAGAAAGAGGAGGAGGATGTAGTAGAGGAAGTAGTCAGTGTAAGAGAAGAGGAGGAGGGTGAAGTAGAGGAAGCAGGCGATGTAAGAGAAGAGGAGGAAAGAGGTCCAGTGGAGTGGCTCCAAGGAACTGGAATGCCCATGCCCTCAATAAGACTGTGTGCACAAACACCAAGGAGGGCAGGAAGTCCTGAAAAAGCAGGAGGTGAGCAAGACATCGTAACCATTGTGGATAGATCTTTGAAAATGAATGAAATTTGTGGTCTGAGAAAGGACTTCACACGCCACCCCAGTGAGCCTATTGTCACCTGGTTACTTCGATGCTGGGACAATGGGGCCAATAGTGTGTGGCTAGATAGCAGAGAAGCTCATCAGCTCAGTGGCATTGCTAGGGATTCAGCCATTGACAGATGTATTAGCACATGCCAGAGCCAGGCCTTCACCCTCTGGAAGCAGATGTTGTTAGACGTGAGAGAAAAACACCCCTTTAAAGATGATCTCATGCCTGAGAAAAGGAAATGGTCTGAAATGGAAAAAGGCATCCGTTATTTGAGAGAATGTGCTGTGGTGGAAATGATATACAGCCCCGACTTCCTCCCTGATGAGCCAGACCAAGAGCACCATCCTGAGAGAGTCCGGTGTACACCAAATATGTGGCACACATTCACTAAGACTGCACCAGAAAGTTATGCCAGTACATTTGCAGCTATGTATGGCAGAGGGGAAAGAAGACCCCTTATAGATGATCTGGTTAATAGACTCCAAGACTTAGAGTTGCATTTAAATCCTCTACGAGCCTGTGTTTCAGCCATCACAAGGATAGTTGAAAAGCTAGACAGAATTGAGAGCAAACAAGAAGATATAATAGACAAACTGTCTACCATATGTGATGCTGATGGATCCATGGTGGACGAGGACCAGAATTTCCAAAACCCTCCACTGGGAGAGCTGATCAACTTGGTGTCCTCTCGACCTACATCATCCAACATCTCAGCCATCAAAAGGGGACGTCCTCCTGCTGGAGGAAATGATAACGGTAAGAATATAACACATCTTGCCTTGTGGCATTACCTGCGTGACCATGGAGAAGATATGAAGAAGCAGTATAAAGAAACCCACTTCTGCACTTCAAGCACAGGTAGAAGAGTTAGAGGACAGATCAACTACCAAGGTGAATTTCTCCAAAACGGTGGGTGCACCAGTTGATGTGGGACACAGCAATAGTCAGGAGGACAATGGAGGTAACAGAGGGGCCCTGCCCCCAGCCAGGAGGGGGAAAGGGGTAATAGAGTGTATTGGACTGTGTGGATTAGATGGCCTGGCACATCAAAACCACAGAAATTTAAGGCACTGGTAGACACTGGTGCACAGTGTACGCTAATGCCCTCGAGTCACCAAGGGACAGAATCAATTTATATTCATGGGGTGACTGGGGGTTCCCAAGAGTTGACTATGTTGAAGGCTGAAATAAGTCTCACTGGCAAAGACTGGCAAAAGTATCCTATTGCGACTGGTCCAGGGGTTCCATGTATACTTGGTATTGATTACCTCAGAAGGGGATATTTTAAGCATCCCAAAGGGTATCGATGGGCCTTTGGAATAGCTGCTGTAGACACAGAAGGTGTAAAACAGTTGTCTGCGTTGTCTGGCCTATCAGAAGATCTGTCTGTTGTGGGATTGCTGCGAGTAAAAAAGCAACAGGTACCGATTGCTACAAAAACGGTGCACAGACAGCAGTACCGCACTAACAGGGACTCCTTGCTCCCCATTCAGAAGTTGATTCGTCAACTAGAGAGTCAGGGAGCGATCAGCAAAACTCACTCACCTTTTAACAGCCCCATATGGCCAGTGCGTAAAGCCAGTGGAGAATGGAGGCTGACGGTAGACTACTGCAGCCTGAATGAAGTCACACCCCCACTGAGTGCTGCTGTGCCAGACATGCTAGAACTCCAGTATGAACTGGAGTCAAAAGCAGCCAAGTGGTATGCCACCATTGACATTGCTAATGCTTTCTTTTCCATTCCATTGGCCATGGAATGTAGGCCACAGTTTGCTTTCACCTGGAGGGGCATTCAGTATACCTGGAATCGTTTGCCCCAGGGGTGGAAACACAGCCCAACAATTTGCCATGGGTTGATTCAAGCTGCACTGGAACAGGGAGGTGCTCCTGAGCACTTACAGTACATTGACGATATTGTTGTGTGGGGCAACACAGCAAGGGAAGTTTTTGAGAAAGGAGAGCAAGTAATCCAGATCCTTCTTTGTGCTGGTTTCACTATTAAGTGAAGCAAAGTGAAAGGACCTGCCCAGGAGATTCAGTTCCTAGGTATAAAGTGGCAAGATGGACGTCATCACATCCCAACGGATGTGGTGGACAAAATCACTGCCATGTCTCCACCCACTAATAAGAAAGAGACACAGTCTTTTCTGGGCATAGTGGGTTTTTGGAGAATGCATGTTCCAAACTAAAGCCTCATTGTAAGCCCCCTTTATCAAGTGACGCAGAAGAAGAATGATTTCATGTGGGGTCCTGATCAGCAGCAGGCTTTTGAGCAGATTAAGCAGGAGATAGCCCATGCCGTGGCCCTGGGGCCAGCATGGACAGAACAGGATGTAAAGAACATCCTCTATACTGCTGCTGGAGAGAAAGGTCCCACCTGGAGTTTGTGGCAAAGAGCCTCAGGAGAGACTCGAGGCCACCCCTGGGATTCTGGAGTTGGGCCTACAGGGGGTCTGAAGAGTGCTACACTCCAACCGAAAAGGAGATCTTAGCTGCATATGAGGGAGTTCGAGCTGCTTCTGAAGTAGTTGGTACTGAAACGCAGCTCCTTCTAGCACCTCGATTGCCAGTGTTGAACTGGATGTTCAAGGGAAAGGTTCCCTCTACCCATCATGCTACTGATGCCACTTGGAGTAAGTGGATTGTACTGATTATGCAACGGGCTCGGATGGGGAACCTCAGTCATCCAGGAATCTTAGAGGTGGTCATGGACTGGCCTGAAGGTAAAAAGTTTGGAACATCACCAGGAGAGGAGGTATCATGTGCTAAAGAAGCCCCACCATACAATAAACTACCAGAAGATGAAAAGAAATATGCCCTGTTCACAGATGGATCGTGTCGTATTGTGGGGAAGCATCGCAGATGGAAAGCTGCTGTGTGGAGCCCCACACGACAAGTTGCAGAGGCCACTGAAGGTAAAGGAGAATCAAGTCAATTCGCAGAGGTAAAGGCTATCCAACTGGCCTTAGATGTTGCTGAATGGGAGAGGTGGCCAGTGCTTTTTCTTTATACTGACTCATGGATGGTGGCGAATGCCTTATGGGAGTGGTTACAGCAGTGGGAGCAAAATAACTGGCAAAGGAGGGGTAAACCTGTTTGGGCTGCTGAACTGTGGAAAGACATTGACCGAATAAAGAATATGGTTGTAAAGGTGCACCATGTAGATGCTCATGTGCCCAAGAATCGGACTACTGAAGAACAACAAAACAACCATCAGGTAGATCGAGCTGCCAAAACTGAGGTGGCTCAAATAGACTTGGACTGATAGAACAAGAGTGAATTATTTCTAGCTTGGTGGGTCCATGAAACTTCGGGTCATCAAGGAAGAGATGCAACATATAAATGGCCTAGAGACCGAGGGGTGGACTTAACTATGGATGCTATTGCACAAGTTGTTCATAACTGTGAAACATATGCCATAATTAGACAAGCCAAGAGGATGAAACCTCTCTGGGAGGAAGGGCGATGGCAAAAGTATAAATATGGGGAGGCATGGCAGGTTGATTATGTCACCTTGCCAAGATCTCGCAATGGTAAGCGTTATGTGCTTACCATGGTGGAAGCGACCACTGGGTAGCTTGAAACATATGCAGTACCCCATGCTACCACCCAAAACACCATATTAGGCCTCGAAAAACAAGTTCTCTGGTGACATGGTACCCCAGAGAGAGTCAAATCAGATAATAGGACTCATTTCAAAAATTCCCTTGTAAATACTTGGGCCAAAGATCATGGCATTGAGTGGATTTATCATATCCCCTATCACGCACCAGCTTCTGGTAAAATTGAACGATACAACAGGTTGTTAAAAACCATGTTGAAAGCAATGGGTGGCGGAACATTTAAGCATTGGGAGAAGCATTTGGCCGAAGCCACCTGGTTGGTGAATACTCGAGGATCTATCAATTGTGATGGTCCTGCCAGCTCCCTACATACTGTAAAGGGAGATAAGGTCCCTGTAATACATGTAAAGAACATGTTGGGAAAAGCAGTATGGGTCCTTCCAGCTTCTGGGAAGGGCAAACCTCTTTGTGGAACTGTTTTTGCCCAGGGACCTGGGTGCACTTGGTGGGCGATGCAGAAAAATGGGGATGTTCAATGTGTGCCACAAGGGAATTTGATGATGGGAGAGCAGAATCAGTAATTCCAAGTATATGTACATTTGTTCAATATTTGATAATTGATTATAATTATGTTTGTTTGTATATATTAAGCATGCTATAATGATGTAGAATAAGGGGTGGAATGTCATGGTTTTATGATTTTTGGTTATCAGTATTCCACATCACAACATCATGCAGTATACTGGGAGTTAAAGAGCAAATGCTTTAGTTCTGGGTACCTGTCTGGAAGAGAAGAAGAACTACCATCCCCAAGAGCCTTTTCGAGTACTGTTATCATTCCTGCTCAAGGGAACAGATATAAGGGCGCAGGTCATCTGACTCGCCCCTCTTCTCATCTCACCGTGTTCCCTGCCGGATCGACTCGCTACTGCTGCTCCCAACTGCACACAAGGCTTCAGTATTAGCGTAAGGCCTTTGGCTCTCGGACAATCTTTTTCTCAATTATTTTTGATTTATATTGTATTATAGTGTGTTATCTTACATTCCGATACTATATTTAGTAAATTAGTTTGTTTCTCCTCAGATCGTTGCCGCTATTTTTAATTATTTTGGGGTCCCCTGTTTCCCTTCCTGTAGGCACGGATTTTGCAAAATCCCTCTGCCTCACTAGTCAGGGAACCGGGCTGGACCAGCCCTTAAACCATTGACAAATTGGAGGAGAAAAGTCTATCATCCTGCCTTCATCCTGATTTCTCTGTGTGTTGTTCGTTTATGAAGATGTCCAGTACAAAGGAAAAATCCTCCTTGAGAACTCTCATAAGAGAGATATTAGTCTTCTTTTCTCATTATTCTTGTAGGAGATAATAATTTTCTTCTTCCTGCAGAGTAGAGTGAGGAAAAATCAAGTCAGAGTACCAGCTTCCAGTTTTCTACTGTTTTGTATCATGCAGTCCCATACTCAAGGATGCAGTAAAAATCCTTTCACTTCCTTAGCAGCAGCTTCTCAGGTGAATCCAGTCCCAGAATCTAACTCCTCCCTCGTCTAATAATTATCTCTAGATAAATTGGAACCATTACTTAGACTATTAGCAAATGGAAAAAATATATATTTGATTCCAGGTTTCACACAGACTTTGAAAACATCTCAGTTCTTCATTGCTCAGAAACAATAAACTTTTTTCCCAGGTAGCTACATTTTGATTCCACAAATATGTGCAATGGTGAAGGGACAGTGGTTGCAACAGTAGATAAAATATTCAATAGAAATGTATCTACTTGCAAAAATTTAAAGCAAAAATGTTGGTTTATATTTCCTGTGTTAGCATTGCTTCTGGAAGCAATTTTCTTGAATCTGGTGATACTGAGTGGAAAAGAAAGGCAGTCGTTATGTAGGCAAATGTTTGTATTTATGATTGAAGAAAAAGTGAATTCTGAATATGTGCAAATGTTCCTGAAGAATTAAGGAAGCTCATGGTAGCTGCCAACAAGGACATTAGAAATTAATCTTGACTCTAAATATTACTACCTGCTTAGTGGGGACAGCATAGACCATCCTATACTTACTTGTAGCCCCATAAATAATTCAGACAAGTCTGGTAGGTTTTGATCAATGACACAATCATGACATAAGCACAAATGACTTCTAAAAGGACAGTCTACAAGTCTTTCTCTGCAACAGTAACTTGTTTGTGTGTGAGTACCTGCAATTCCCTTCCTCTAAGCCAAGTATCTGAGTGTCTATTAAACTTATAACTATTTTAATGTTATCTAAGCACATTTGTCTTAATCTGCTGTCACTACAGAAAGAAAGAAAGAAAGAAAGAAAGAAAGAAAGAAAGAAAGAAAGAAAGAAAGAAAGAAAGAAAGAAAGAAAGAAAGAAAGAAAGAAAGAAGGAAATGTACTCCTTAGCAAGAGCAAAAACTCTTCTACAAGTCAGTATTTACTTTTATCCTCAGCAGTACCTTCCCAATATGCACCATGTGCAGATACAAGCAAGAGTTGTGGGAACATTTCTCCTGGGACTGAAGTGCTTTAGACAGAATATTGGTAGTATTTGCAAGTAATAAAGACAAAGGAACACAATGTCTAATCAAACATTTACTTGGAATTTTTAATAGATTTCTGACTTAGTTAAAAACCTTTTTATGAGCTTTCCGTTTTTGATGGGAGCTAAATATAGATAACCATGATGATATGGCCCTCCAGTGCCTTGGAAAGGGTTAAAAATGTTCCAGCAGCAGAGAGGTTAATTCTCAGGTAACTCAGAGGTAAACTGTATTTTGGTAACTCAGAGGTAAAGTGTAAACTGCGGCTGTTCCTGTATTGAAATTGCTTAATCCTCAGCACTTCAGAAACATTACTCGTTGAAACGCATGAACAGGTTTACCTTAGCTGCTTTATTTTCACAGTACATAAACAAGGGTTCAAGCAAGGACCTGCTTCTTCTCCCGGTATGTTCTTTTGATGTGTGTCATGTAAGGGTTTGCCTGGTCCTCATCCCTGAACTGCGTCAGGGAGGTGACAGCCCCAGTGCAAGGTCTGGGAGATGCTGCTTTTGTCATACTGAGGCTGCAGTGCAACATGGACAGGTTTGCAGAGCTCTGCTGACCAGGCTTTAGTGATACTGCAGCCAAGAGCAGCAGGGAAGGAGGCTGCAAGCAAACATACCTTAAGCATCCTTCTGTGGCTCACTCTGTAACAAATATCCCTGTGACTTCAGTAAGAATTTGAGGTGCAGAAGGATTCCAACAGTATATATGAAGTTAATAAACAAATTTAGAACTGCGGAAAGATCAAATCAGACATATATAATCCTATACTTAACTGGTGGACACACCTTGACTATTGCTTTTAGTCAAGGAATCCTAAAATATTTGCACTGCCAATACCTTGGTGCACTTTCAGATTTTTGGGTTTCATTTATATGTTTTCTTGTTGGTTTTTTTTTTTTAACATTTTAATTTTTTTTATTGAAACAAAGTTTTTCAATTCAGATTAGGGAGAATATGCTTGGAAGTATGCTTGGACTCAATAACCTTTAAGGTCTCTTCCAACCTTAGTGATTCTGTGATTCTGTGATTCTATATATACATGCCTAAATAATCGTTAATGTATAATGTATAAGTCTATTCCTTTGCATTACTTAAAATACTATTATACATATTTATTTTTCACCTAATTTTTATTATTTATTAAGAATGTATGATTGTACAGATATAGTATCAATCCAGTGGATTGACACAATTAGAGAAACTTCTTTGGTCTACTGAACACAGCTGTCTTCTGAAATGACTGGCTCTGTTTCTCAATAAATAGTGTTTGAGAAATATGAAAGGGGAAAAAAAGAAAGTGTTTTTTTTTTTCTCTTTCACACAGGCAAACACAATCTTGAAACAGAACTGTAACTCCAGCATAAACTAATGAAATCAACAATAAGAGCAGAATTATGTCTCTCCTGACTGCCTACTTAACTCAATCTGCTGCTGTAGAGGTTTTCTTCTAATTCTTGAAATATAAGAAATCTGAGTGAAGGATTTAGGTAATGCTAATGCATCTGGGTTTTAGGAGATTTTCATTCTGCTTAAATTTTGTAAATACTATTTTAATTAAAATAGATTATATTGGAGATTATTGGATCAGTAGATTACTGGAATTTATCATTCTTAAACCTCTTGAACCTGTAGATTCATAGGTAATTCATAAAAAGGAAAATAAGAAAACAAGGAAAAGGAAATAATTTACCTCATACAGTACTTAATAATGCCAATTTTATACCGAGTGTGATTGTCCAGAACAGGTTGTATATGAATGGTTTTTATTACTTTTAGAGCAGTAATGCAATAAAACCCCATGCTACTTTAAAAAATAGCTAAACATAATCAAAACAATAAGAAAAAAACTGTAAGAGTTTTAAAGCTCGAGGATATAGTAAAACCCTTTGGCAAAGCCAGGAAAGTAGAAGTAATAGCACATTTTCAGTTTGAAGAATTCCATTTTCTATTCAGTGCACTCTTAAACAACAGTTTAGGACAGGCTTTCTGGAAAAAATAAAATAAAATTACCCTGTGTATTGATATCAGGTAGCATAGACAGTGTTGGAATGAGTAAGGCATGGTTCACAGTTCAGTGCGGAGGTCAGAGAGGTAAGGTGTGAAGTGCCCCTGGGCTGACCAGCTGTACCAGCTGTGCTCAGGGAATTTAGCAGTGGACAAGGACTAGGTTGGGGTTACTGGAGGATTTTTGCCCCAGAAGTCCATTGGACCAAACAGTCTGCACCCAAGGCCATGAGAGCAGGCCAATGGCCTGGACAGCTGCTCTCTGTCACTTTAAAAGAAGTCCCTGACTGAAAGAAGACTCATCGTCAGAAACAGTCAAAGGGTGTTCCAACTTGCTTTCCTCCCCAGAAAAATCAAGGAGGAAGTCCTCTTAAATCATGTTTCTGGGCAGATGAAGGAGAAGGTGGCTGGGAACAAGCAGCTGGTGACTAAGAAGATGGAGTCAGGTTCCTTGCATTGGTACACAGTGGGGGAGTAAGAGGCACTAAAGCAGGAGCAGATCTCCATGTATATAGGGAAAAAAACATTCACCAGTTAGACAGTCCAGCAGTGGAACTGATTGTGCAGTCAGTTCCTGGAGGATTTCAAGACCAATCTGTGTAAAATCCAGAGGAGCGATGGTTGTCATTGCTTTGGGCAAGAAGTTGAGCTGGAGACCTCCTGAGCTCCCTTCTGCCCTGATTCTCTTATTCAAAGGAAGGTACAGAATGGCCAAAAGAGTTTGAACTGATAAATTTCCTATGAAGAAGTTGCCAATAAAGAATTGAACTAATGATATTTCTAGAAATAAATGAGAGTAGAGTTTTCTTCTGTAGTGTTTTAGAGTATTGCTGTCCAAAGAGAAATTTGGAAGGAAAAGAGGGTAACAAGAGGATGAAAAACAAAACAACCAGTTGAACAGATGTTGTCTCTATCTAGTCTGCTGTGTGAGGAGAAACAACTTGTAAGGTACAGCCTGTGAGTTACTTCTTATGTGATTTCTGATAATTTTTTTCAATACCTTCTAAAATAAGTATGCTTAAATCAGATGTAATTTTCAAGAAAAAATGACTCTGTGCATAGTAAAGCCAGTGTATTAGTTACTTCAAAAGACTTTTTAAAAAGCCTTCTAAATTTTGTATAATGTGGATTTTACTTCTGTGGTATTATAATATCTCAATTAAAAACAATTGGAGTGATTTTTTAGAAGACTGTAGAGCTCTGAGTGAAAAAGAATAGCAAATGGCAAGCTTTCTTCACTGGTTTGGGAATCTGGATCGTGTGGCAGTTGATCCACAATGAACAGATAAACAAAGTATTCCCTCATGTTTAAATGTCCAGACTTAAATATACTAATGTATTAGGAACAATTCTGAAGTCTAAGAATAGTGGAGTACAATTTTTAAATTGCCTAATCCTCTTTGACTCTTCATTCTGTTGTCATCTTTCCTGGCCTCTTGTTGATCTTCTTTTAAGGAGACAAAGTAGCACAATTGAAAGGGAAGGTGGCAGAATAGGACAAGCAAATTAGGGGAGGAAAGAAAGTCAAGCAAGGGGCTGTAACTAATGAAATTTGACTCTTTCGCTTGACTGTCATTTATAGGAGAAGCCCTTGGGAAGTCTGCATTTTGTTGTTCCCATCCACACAGTGACAGGGTTATAATGCATTACTTCAAAGACATTGTAAGGATAAATACATTAGTGATTATGAAATACTGAGGCCCTACATGTCCATATAATGAGACAGGTAGGAAAAACAAGCACAGTAAAAACAAAATAAACAAGGGGGTTCTGGGGGGAGGTAGGGAACAATAATGTTAATTATGTTAAAAGAATACAAACGTATACTCCCATTCCATTGAAAAGAACAAAATTGTTTTTTAACAGTCCACAGAAACTGCATAGTTTGCACTAATTCTGATTAGAGTGTCTGTTCCAAAAGAGTGAATCTTGAACCCTAATTCCTCTACTTTTTATCTAAGAAGACAATCTCCTCAAGAATTATGTAGTCTATTCTTTACTAAGTGAAAAGGCATCAGAAGTTACTTGTCTGATAGACAACTACATTATTCTGGGAATGTAAAGCTGACCATCAGTAAAAATGAATTTTGCAAATTATTTTAACTGCTCCTGCATGTTCTGTAGTTTCAGTGGGGTTTTATTTCTTTGTTTAATTTTATAGAAGTTGTACATATCTGAAAATACTGCTTAGGTTTTCTCACTGTAATTTTTTGCAATGTTTTTATAAATTCGTCTACCTTAGTGTTAATGGCATATCTATTAGTCAGTCACTTGGCAAGGTGTTTGCAATGACTGCTTGCACTTACTAAACTGGTAATAAGTTCCACTTAAGTTCTGACTTTCTGCCCATTTTAATTCTATTGTTGCAAGGTCACTTTTGTCTCTGATTTTTATCTGCAATTTGGAGGTACAATTAATGAAGAAGAAAATTTTACATGATCAGTGAAAGATACAAAGCACAGAATTTAGAACTCTACCTGAAAATCTCAGAGTTATGTATGTAAATTTATTCTCTGTGTTCCTATGTGATTATGCTCATTAAATTGCGAGTGCCAGTAAAAAGACTATTAAGAGACTGGGTTCAAAGTAATACTGAATCTTTTGGTTGTTTCATCATGATGATTGAAAAGTTCTGAATCCCAATCCCATGACGTCTATTTTGAGTTTTTATTTCATTTATGTGTATGTGTGTGCACACATGTGTGCATATGTATTTGTTGTAAAAGAAGCCCTAGAATGTCCTGGGTTGCTTTGAAATGCATTAGGTTTTGCTGATGTTTTTGCTGCATACTCCCAGGTCAGTGGCAGGTATCTTTTGATAAGCCAGTTTAGAAAAAGAAGGATAATGGGTTTAAAACCTAACAACTTTGTTAAGAAACACTCTGTGCCCCCTGTTCATAAAAATATGTGCTGTCATTCATTAAGTCAGGAAGAAAACTCCAAATGTCTAGAAAATAAATCTATTTTTCTTCAGTGTCTTCATGTGTTGCTAAGAACAGAAATCCTACTTATGTGAGGCTAACCGGTATTGCACACTACTTGATTCTTTTATTTTTTTAAGTAGGTAATTTAAGCCACAGTCATTGCTAGCTTATAGAACAATGCATGTCAAATAAGATTTTATAATATACTTCCCAAAAAGAAGTGAGGACTTTTATTCTTTTTGATAAGGAAATTGTATGTTTCAAAGAAATGTTGCGTAGTGACACATAAAATATCTGAATGCTATTTCAAAACCATTTCCCGATGCAGACATCACAACTGATTGAAAAGAAAAAAAAAACTTTGAATGCAGGTTGTTGAATGCAGGCTGCACAAAGATGAGTCTACACTCTACCATTATTTCCACAGTTTTGGAAGAGTTCTCATTTTTTGTCTGTTCTCCTCTCAAATATGTAGTGGCCCTTAGTTACCCAAAAATGTCTTTTATGACCACTGACATCCAAAAAATCTTGGATAGGGTTGTAGTTGACAGGGTCAAGTCTGTGATAGTTGTCTTTCACGAGGATGTGATTAAAAACAGCAAATCCAAAATAATATCTGGAGAGTTCACTGGACTGACATGATGGAATTTGCTCCCTCAAATTGTAACTAATGAACACGTTTTAAAAATAGAAAAGAAAAGAAAAAAACGCATGGTATTTTTGTATGTGAGCTGCTCCAAAAATAATGTTTCCTATTTTATTGTCAGCCCACAACATCAGAGGCAGATATTAGTGATGTGGCAGTAGAGAGGTTGAACCTTCCCACCAGTATTCTATTACATGTTGTTGCTTTTTGACAGACAGCAGCAGAGGGGCAATCTGACAAACTGGCATCTGATATGGAAGCATGAATGAGGCAAAGTTGTGTCATTGAATTTCTCCATGCAGAAAAATGGCACTCACTGACATCCATCAATGCTTGCTGAACATTTATGGAGAGTAGACAGTGGATGTGAGCACAGTGAGGTGGTGATTGGTGTGTTTGTGCAGTGGCAACTGTGACATTGGGTCACGTCTGCTCTTGCAGATTTTTATGTCCTCAGCATGCAGGCTTTCATTCATCACTGGTGAAAATGCAGAGCTCATGGTGATGACTATGTTGAAAAAGTGTGTTTTGCAGCTGAGAATTTGCTCTATCAAGTAGTGTTATGTTCTTTGTGCCTGTTGTAGTTACCATGGAAATACATAGAAAGCATTACTTTCAGAGCAACCTACATAGTATATTATATATAGTCTGAGGCGTAGCCACAGAGAAAAGAAATCTCTTCCTTGAGGAACATAGAGTTCAGTTATTATTTTTTTAGTTGAAATGAAATGCTCACGTTTGTGTGGATGATTGAAAGTCTTTATCCTCGAGGAAATCTTTATTTATTAGAGATCCAGCCCATCCTAATTTGTATATCTTCATGTGTGATAAAGGGAAGTCTTAAACCACTGTCTAGTTACTGCTCTTTCCCTTGGATAGGGGATAATAATTCTGACAGTAACTATCTTGTGCACAAGGGCATTATGAAATTTATTCTGTTACGACATATTTCTTATTTCACATCTATGAAATTAGATTAGATACAGCTGTGTGGAAACTGGAATAGTTCTGCCTTCTCAGAACCACCTTCATAAATTAAGAATCGATTCCACCAGGTATCTGATGTGCAAAAAGGTGGTAACTATTATTGTATTAATGTACATACAGACATACTTTCCCTTTATCCTCCAGTTGAAAATGTAGTGAAATATTAAGGCATAAATAGGGTGCTAGCACATCTATACTTTTGTTAGGTGATATCATTCTATACTAAATAAAGTGAAAAGCAACCCTAAGATTTTGCATATAAATAAATAACACAAGCTTGTACTAAAGCATGTGAACTGATAGATGCTATTTCACCTTGTTGTCAAACCCTTTCAATTACACATTCAAAATGTCCAAATAAGTAATATACAGCTTAAAATATTGAATAAGGACAAGGGAAAAACAGTTTATCTGTCACTCTTATAGGCTAGTCTTCTTTCTTCCTTCAGTTCCATGTGATTGTTTTACAATCCGTACATCACAGTAATTATGGTTATATCTTCTGCTAAAATTAAAAAGTAAATAAATTGGACTTGCTGATAAAAGTATAATAGGAGTCAACTGTTGCTGTGTTGGTGATAGTATTATAGCTCATTTAAGAGTAGAACTCATTTTCAACAAGAAAAGGATTGAGTCATTCAACTTCTTTTCAGGCTGCGAGAGCAGCAGTAGTCAGAAAAGCCACACTTCCAAATATTGTTCAGGTCCGCCATGTTGTTCACTGACCAAAAATGTAGAAATCTTTGATTGTTGTTCTATTATTAACTTAAATTTAAGGACTAGGAGGGTCCAATGTAGGAAAAGGTATATTATTATCTTGCTGGAAGACTGCCTTAATTAAATTATCCCACTGAGACCTGTCCCCATTTTTCAAGTGAAGCATACGCTATAATCAGTTGCATTAACATTCAACTTGCTTCTCTGCAAATGACTATGAAAGTGAGCATATTGCTGTTAAGCTGTACTTTCATATGGGACAGGTCTTCCAGAAACCACTGAAGCTGTCAATTCTCCATTTTTCCCAACCTATTTTAGTATCAGCTGATGCAGCCAATAAGAAGAAAAGATAGTGTACAGTTCACAGGTTGGTTGTACATATGGATGTAAAGTATATGGATTGCTTTCAGTCTCCAGTATCAGTCTAATACCATGCTTGTGCAGTCATGATTCAGTATACCATCCTGTGTATCCATACAAAGCCTTGGCATTAAGGGAGTTTTAGATCCACTTTGCCTAATTATTATGAAAGTCTGGATTTGCTCAAAGAAAAAGCTTGTAATGTAATGACTTTTAAAATGCACTTCTTGTTCAGCTATCAATCCTTATCCATTTTGAAGGACACTTTATGGATATAAATTATGAGATCTGTCAGGGGAAGGTTCATAGATAAATAGGTTCAGTCACTGGAATATCAATTCCTACAGGACTGACTGCTAAGTAACAGTAAATTATAGAGGCTGAAGAACTTTATAAAAGCCTGATCAATTCAATTACCTCACTTCTGAATAGACAGCAGCATATGCAAAAACCAAGCATATGGTGTCACATCGCAGGTTCACAAATGTCAGTTTGACAATTACAATATGCCTACTGATTGCCAATGTGGTTAAATACAGCACTAGAACAAAACTGACTTGGCTTTAAAACTTTAGTAGTTTTTTAAAACGTTATGCAGGTTCATCCAGAGCGATACATTAAAAAAAAAATAACAACACAACAACAAAAAGATGAAAAATAAAATTTAATTTATTTAAAATTATTTAAATTTAATTTAATTTAATTATTTAAAATAAAAAGGTATTTAATTACCTTTAAATTACATAAGCATTTTTTCCCACCTTGATATCACTCAATAACTGTACTGTGACAGCCTTGACCTTTGGCATCTCCATCATTTTTGATCTCTTGCCTTAAATTCTCATGTCATAAAAAGTGTACTAGAACAACTCTGTATTTTTTTCTGAAATACTTGACCAATCTTTGAAATGTGCTGTGTAAGAAATAAGATTTTGATAATTTTTGCATAGCTGTCACCTCTGCTTGTGGCCATTATGTTCAGTTGTTCCTAGGCTCATTTCAAAAGCTTGGGAAACATCTTTTATCTTTCTTTAACTGTGAGCTGAGTGCTCATATGTCTCTACCTATGTCTATCTGCTGTTATGTGGGACATAGATCCGAATGATGAAGGAAACAAACCCCTTAATGCATGACTATTCTTTTCCATACTCATAGAAAGAACTGGAGATAGTTTCCTTGGATGCTATCCAACATACATCTCAATATTTTTACTTTCAGATTTTTTATTTTTTTTTTATTTTTTTGGATGCAGAAGGGATAGATATATAGATAGAATATATTCTTCTGTTTGTTAAGAATAGTGCTCTGTGTGTGTGTGTGTTGAATTTCCAATTCTTTCTATTTGGAGGTGTAACTTCAGTATCATAAAGATTAAATATCTTCATATGCAGTAATTATCTCAGCATTACACTAGAGAATCATAGATTTGATTTTCCCCAGATGTGGCTGGACTAAGTAAATCTAGATTGTAATACCAAGGACAAAAATGAAATCTACATAGAATCAATTCCATCATTACCTATTTATTTAACAGTTTTGCTGACACAAAATTTTCTTAGCAGTCCGTGAATTTGTTTTTCTTCAGGTACTTGGGCAAATCATCAAATGGAGGTTGGAGGAAGACAAATAGAAGGAAAGCAAATTCCAATTTTATAGACGTGGTTCGATTCAGTTTTCATGTACGATTCAATTACAAGTTTGGTTCAGTTTCAGAGAGAAATAGCATCTTTTATTTTTATTTTGCATGTTTTTCTAAAAGGAAGGAATGTAATCTATCTATAACAACTTAGCTTTCTGTTTTTGCTTATACTGAGTGTAGCTGAATACCTTCTACTTTGGCTATAGAAATCTCAATTGTCCTTTTATTCCCAAAAGGAATTTATTCCCAAAAGGAAGGGAAGGGAAGGGAAGGGAAGGGAAGGGAAGGGAAGGGAAGGGAAGAGAAGAGAAGAGAAGAGAAGAGAAGAGAAGAGAAGAGAAGAGAAGAGAAGAGAAGAGAAGAGAAGAGAAGAGAAGAGAAGAGAAGAGAAGAGAAGAGAAGAGAAGAGAAGAGAAGAGAAGAGAAGAGAAGAGAAGAGAAGAGAAGAGAAGAGAAAAGAAAAGAAAAGAAAAGAAAAGAAAAGAAAAGAAAAGAAAAGAAAAGAAAAGAAAAGAAAAGAAAAGAAAAGAAAAGAAAAGAAAAGAAAAGAAAAGAAAAGAAAAGAAAAAACAGGGAAGGAAAGTTTGTGCTAAGCCCACAGCATAATACGTTTTCAAAATTGCACTGAATCGCCCACCTCAAATGACTCAACGAGTAGGTAGCAGCCCAGTCATTTCAAGTGGCTGTTTTCCAAATCAGTGATAACTTACAACATTTCACTTTGTGCAGACTTTCATCTCATAAAAGGTATATTTTAGAGCCAGGAGACAAAAAGTAACATCAGTTTCAGAGTCTTGTATCAGAAGTGCTATTGCATCTCTATTGTTAAGCCCTGAATGGCAGTACAGACATAATAAACTTCACTATCAATCTCAAAAGATACACGTTTAACAGGTTGAAGACCTGGAAATGAAAATGAGCATCCTTGTGTGTGGATATATACATATATCATAGTTTAAAATATGAAAATGTCAGAAACCATTTCAAATTAGTTGCATATTTTCTGTACTAATCATAGTAATCTAATGCATGTTAACACAGTCGAATACCCATTGTGTTTTTTAGCATGCTTATTTTGGCTGGAAGGAATTCCTCCTCTAAGAAAAGGGTGGGAAATCTGGATCGTGGCAGTAGAACTTTTTTGCTATGGATTGTTTGTAGTAGCAGGGAACGGTCTTCCCAGGCCTCTGAACATATGAAAACACATGGCTATGACTCATACACCTCTCTTTCAAGGAAACTAGTCCACTCCAAGGGGTTGAATACAGCATGGAATAATCTCCTCTCTGTTACGGCAACATCTCTGCATGGAGGTAAATGCACTTCTATGAACTGGGGGCAGATTTCTGATTGTAATAGTTGAGATATTTATGTAGGAATCACTTCAAAGGGATGCTACATGACGACTGAATTCTTCCTTACACTTCAAGAACTTCTTTGTGACAGCAAGGAGTCTCAGCACAGCTGCTGGCCGTGTTCTCACCAGGTCTGGTTTTAGGCAGGCCACAATTCGGTTTTAAAATTACAGCTAAGAGTACGTGAGAGTGCAGTTGTTATCCCCTGGATGATGAGATCTCAGATAGGTGGATCCTTCTCCCCACCTCAGCAGAGAGGCAAAAGGAGAGGAGAGGAGCACATCTGTACAGCCTGGTGCTAGGTACATGATGAGTGACTTCGGGAGTGTGGAGAAAAGTGTTACAGTGTGTTGAGGTGTTATTTTAAACAGTGCATCTTAAACTTCGGCAATAATATTTTACCTTTTTTTTTTTTAATGTTTGAAAGATTTATCTTTGTGTTGATATCACAACCCAATGGGTATGATTATTTCCATATGTGATCTTTTCTACTAACGGAACATTGAATTCCTCAAATTGCTAGCACTTGGTCCTAGGGTAACTGTAATGACTCTGTTATGTGTCCTTCCCTGAATAACTTAAATATGATCTAATTTTTCACTCATTTTCTAATGTTGTTTTGATGGGTCACTGTTAAGGCAGTCTGACACATCTAATGATAAGACAGTGATTCACTTGTTAATTATTTTGCCAAATATTAATCATTTGTACAGAAATTTTATATTACCAATGTCTATTTAAGGACATTTTTTTTTTGTTGTATTTTTTTTAGTTCAATTAAAACGGTCTGTTCATTTCTCACAATGTGGTAGAAAAGGTCTCCACATTGAGGTGCTATGGAAATATGGTGATCATTTCTTTGGGAATTTTAAAACTTTTAATGGGTTGGAACAATTAAATTGTTCAAATGTTGTGCAGGGTCAAATACATTGGTTTTAGTCATGAATTCCATTTCTCTGTCTCTTAATAAATAAATAAATAAATAAATAAATAAATAAATAAATAAATGGCTTTCATGAACCTAAGTTTCATGGTTCATGGAAACAGTGAGCTTAGGAAAACTGAAAGTTAGACCAGAGGTCTCTGCAGTTGAAAGACCCTGGGAAGGGAAGAAATTAGGCAGGCAGCACAGAGAGGTTTCTACTGAGACACTGAGGCTGGGAGCAGAAGGACACTGCCTAAGTGTGAACTGCATGGATGCCTTGTTCAGGCAGCAACCATTTCCCCTCTTTGGAGGATCTTAGTTATCTAAATTTTCATTTAACGTGTTAAGTTCTTGAGACACACCTGATGCATGCGAATGTCAGCAAAAAGGCTTACTTAATCAAGGCATGTACAGCAGGCATAAAGCATTCTTCTGTTTTTATGTGTCCTAATAATAGTGTGCCGTTGATGCAATATATGTTTTTGCAAATGTTAGCTGGTATCTTGAAAGCAGCAAAACATCACAAAATTAGAGAAGGTATACAATATATTTTATAAGGGCCATTCCAGAAGTAATGCCTCCTATTTTATTACATTGGCCCTCAATGTTAGAGTGGTGGTATGGCATATTGGTGGTATGGCACTAGAGCGTGAACTTTCCCAGCAATATCCCATTACATTGTATTGCTGTGGGACAGATGGCAGCAGAGGGGCAGTCTGATAAAATGGCATCTGAGTGGAAGTATGGATGAAGGAAAGGTGTGCCACTGAATTCCTTTATGCAGAAAAAAATGATTTTCATTGATGCTTTCTGAATGGTTGGACTCAATGACCTTTAATATCTTTTCTAACCTGAATGATTCTATGATTCTATGAATGTGGAGACTGAACAGTGGATGTGAGTAATGACAGTTGGACTGCATGGACAACATTTTCCTAGCAACAGTGCTGTCATAACAGCTGCAAAATGGTGGGTTACCTCCACTGGTGCAGATCTCTTGAGTGTGACATGCAGGCTCTTGTTCATCTCTGGTGAAAATGAAGAGCTAATGGTGGTGGCTATGTTGGAAAAGAGTGGTTTGTCCCTGAGAATTTGCTCTATCCAGTAATATTATTGCTCCCTTTGTATCTGTTGCAGTTTCCATGGAAATATTTAGGAGGCACTACTTTCAGAGCTACTTACATAGTTTGAAGGCAATGTGTGAACTTAATTAAAGAATAAGTATTAACAGATTTCAACATTCCTAGCATGCTTTGAGGATTGATTAATAAGGGTAATGCAATGGAATAATTTTCAACATCATTACCTTGTCCCTTGAACCAGTCAAGCTTGAACCCTCAGGATTTGGTAACACTGTAAAACAAACATTTTCAAACACATCTGGCTTTCTGAAGGACAAAACTTTTGTAATAATCAAAGTATTTAAATGTGCTGAACTGGAAAATGATGCAAAGAAAAAGGAGTAATTTAAGAAGACGGGTGAGAAGAGCCATTAGCAGGAATTCACATAATTTTCTTCAGCTTGTAAAATGTAGGTAGAAACTAAAGTTAAGTCTGGATATATGATGGGAAGGTTGCATCTGATTGCAGTCAGCAAACTAGATAATAGTTCAAGTCAGCGATAGTTATTGATGGAGTTACTTATCAGATCTTTAAGTGGATTAAGTATGTAAGAATATAACACATATAATGTAAATAAAATTCTGCAATATATACTAGAAAAATCATAGAATCATTAAGACTGGGAAAGATCACTAAGACCATTTAGTCCAACTGTCAGCCCATCACCACCATGCCCACTAAACCACATTCCTCAGTGCCACATCTCTACATTTCTTGAACACCTCCAGGGACGGTGACTCCACAGCTGCCCTGGACAGCCTGTTCTAGTGCTTCACCATTCTTTCCAAGAAGAATTTTTTCCTTAAGGCTGTTAACTCTCGTCTTGTTAAAAACAGACATTCAGAGGGGGTTGCAAGGCAACTGAGAGGCAATCTACATGTTGTGATGCTGTACAATCATTTCAAGTACATCCCATAAGCACCTTACTACATGCACTGCTGGAACAAAATTAGAGCAGCAATTTCTAGTTGTCTCCCCAAAGATATCAAAAGCAATCAAGTTCATGTTTTCTGGCAAATATGCCTGGTAAGCCTTAAAACTGGAACTCGATACAAGAATATTCCCTTAGAACTACAGAAGGTCCAAAACCCAGGAGAACTTAGCCTTAAATACAAGTGCTATCAAATTGATTGTGTGAAACCTGTGATGGATCTGAGCTTCTCCATGGCCTTCCAGGACTGTGGTGATTCTGCATATGCTCATGTGGAGATATATGTCTTTAATACTGAAAACTGAAGTGCGGTCCCCTTCAAGATCAGCCCAGCAGAGTTTATGGATTTGGACCTTGACTTTGGACTGGTTTTGTTCTTTTTTTTTAACTAATTCTCATTATGCAATGATTTAAGTATCTATCTCAGTATCAGCACTATCCCTCTACATAATCATGAAGACGAGCCTTATGTCATTATCGTATGTTAGATGCTCTTACAACTATAGTATTCTCAAAGCAGCAGAATAAAAGCAATAGGAGCACAAAGCTACTTGAGCTCATGCAGATCAAAGAGTATGAACTGTCCATGGGAAGGACAGGATATTGACTTTATTATAGACAGATCTTCAACAGCTCTTCTGATGCTATCATTTTGCTTATTTACAAGACAGAAAGAAAGGGACCTTCCTGGTAATAATACTAAAGCAAGGCTATTTGTTTGTTTCTTTGTTTATTTTCTTGCTTATGTATTTATTGTATGTGCAGGTGTTTAGGCTTGATAGATGGACTGCAGGTGAAAAAGAGTCAGGTGGCTCCTGAGACATTCCTGCATGACATAAAGGCTGAAAGATCTCAATCCAAAAACTGTGAACTGCAGGAACAAAGTTGACTCTTCTAGTGTAGGCAATTAGTAAGATCTGCTCTGAGTAGGAAATAATACTTTGATTTAGGATGGGTATCTTCTGAAACAATGGAAAATATATAGGTATATTTCATGTCAGGCCTTATATCCAGGAAAGGAGGAATGATGTCTTGAATAAATCTGGGCTTTTATTTTTCTCCTGTTCTTTTTCTCTATATCTTTTTTTTCTTTGTTTTTTAATGTGTCTTAAGCTAAGATCACTATTAGAAGGTCAGGTTTCGCTAGCTCATGGGGCAGCATTTTAATTTTTTAAATGAAATGTGAATCCTTTCAACCTGGATAGGATTGTCTCACCTCTGTCAAATGTGCTACATTCTTCTGCATTACTCTTAATTCTGTGACTTTTCTGAAGAGTATAATTCTACAGAAAAAATAAAACAGGAGTGTAATTCAACAGAAAAAAATAAAAGCATGATGTCTTAGTGTTTTATCACCATTAGAAAGAGGAAGCTTGAAAAATAAATTGGCAAGTGGATAAAGAATAGCAGAAAGAAAAGGATTTTCAAATTGACATAATAAATAAATGTTATTATAAACATAAAATAAAAGTGGAAAATTGAGATAATCCAATAGTACTCTAGTTTCAATTTATTACATGAAAATTATGTTGAAGAACCAGCTGGAATTCTTCTCTGATTTCCCAAACTTCATTTAAATAGTTGCAAGCTGATTGACACCCAGAATGAGGCTTTGCTTTAAGGTGGGGGAGACTGCAGAGAACTGCCACCCTTCTTTCAGAGACTTCACCACCCTCAGTGCAGCATATCTTTTCTCTGAAAATGTCAGACCACTTCATTTCTCAGTGTAGTTATCTAGCAATTTGGGAACTTGACTGTGGCCAAACTTTTCTGGGACGTGTTCAAGATTAGCCTCCAGGCTCTTAGAGTGAAAGGTCAATTGTCCTGCATATGACATTGGCCCAAGTATTACAAAAAGTAAAATTTGCAAAGGATTTTTTCTTTTCTTAACCACAAGAATAGTTCAGCTATCATAACCTCTACATGGTATGCTGTCAATTAATGCTGTCAAGATAACATTTTAAAATATTTTATGCTGTAATTTAATATTTCTGTGTTTGATCTGTCTGCCATTGGACACATGTAAGTTGTGCATGCCCTGCCTGCTCCCTCTGCACCTACATATGTGCTAATGTATTTAGATAGTGTCTGCTCAGGTCTGTACATGATTTGTGTAGATTTAGTGGATTCATCTTCTGAAGCGGATTTCCTGCCACCTTAGCTGTATTAAAGCTGACCTGCCTGTACATCATAAAGTTCTCGTTTCAGATAATCACAACAGGTGTATTACACCTCTCATTGTAGAAACTGCAGCTAGGACTTGGCCAGGTTATCCTAAAAGTCACCCATCCCTGACAATTAAAAAGGGTGGCACAGTGATGACAGCATGGATTAAAATGAAATGGCCCTTGAGGTGTCACCCAGCAGTCTGCTAACTGGGCAGTCTCAAGAACAGGAAGGCTGGAAAACAGTCTGGCGTCACTCCTAAGCTATTTTAATGCCTCTGATTTATAGATCTGTTATTTTGTTTAGAGGATGAGAAAGAATAGCAAAGTAAACATGATGGAGAGGGCATCCACTTAAGTCTAAGGTCAATTACTCAAGGGAATAAATGTGCGTAATTGTACACCTGATAACTAACAGCATAAATGGACTGTTGATTTATGTCATGAGTTTTAAACTGCAAGCCCTTTATCCAAACAATTATAATAATAGGAGGTTGATTATTTGTATTTGTTCCAAGTACTCGTGATGATCATCTTTACAAAGATGCAGGAGAAAAATAGACTAGGGTTCTTTTTGGCAGATATCCTTTCTCATTAGATGATAACTGGCATTGTGGATAAACCTTTTATAGGTTAGGACAGACAAACACTTTAATTATGCTCAGGAAGATTTTAATTCCCACATGCCTAGATCAGAGAATCTTCTGGCATCTCAAGTTGTTGAATAAAAAGCACCTATCTGTCTTGATAGTTCACTGACTTTTCATTAGCTGTGACGTTTTGCCATTGTTCTCTGTTCTTAGCATAACTAAAATAATTAAGAGGTGATTTTTAAAATTCTGTGTTGGAACTTGGGTTGATTAGGAGTTGGCAGAGCTGGGGAGGCTGATTTCTGTCAGGCAAATCGGAGGCTAAATCCCATGTCGCAGGCCAAAATTGTCACACTACTGAAATGGTGCCTGACAAGGAACTGCATATGAAGCAGAGGTGTGTCACAGAATTCTTCCATGCAGAAATAATGGCACCCATTGACATTCATCAACACTTGCTGAATATTTGTGGAGACCAAACAGTAAATGTGAGCACAGCGAAATGGTAGGTAGTGCATTTCAGCAGTGTTCACAGTGGCAATGAGGCGCCTCCACTGGTGCTGGTTTTTACAAGCCTGGCATGCAGGCTCTTGTTCAACACTGGTGAAAATGCAGAGCTAACGGTGGTGACTGTGTTGAAAAATAGTGTTTTGTGTCTGAGAATTTGCTCTTTATTGTGCTCTTTGTATCTTTTGTAGTTTCCATGGAAATAATTGGAGGCATTACTTTCAGAGAGACCTTTGTATATGGTAGGCAAAGGTGTTGAGATAGCTTAAGATTGTTTGCTAGTAATCACACTTCAGATGGATCTTATCTACGTTAATTTTCTCTTTCTGTTTAATTGTAAGTCTCCATTATCCTTTGCAGATAAATACAGGCAGACATTTTACTGTTCTCTAATTTTCCTGTTCTGCCATTGACAAATCCGACTGAATTTTGTGCATTGTTTCCTGCAAACTCCTCTTTTCTGATTTTGGTTAATGAGAGATGTAATTCTGATCTGAGTACATTACAGCCTCCGCCTGGGTTATTCTCTTCTGCTCCAGAGCTGAGGAACATTACAGTAGTTATTACCTAAGCCCATAACACAATAACAAAATCTTGTTAAGCTTCGTAACATGGTTCAGCTTTGTCAAAAACTGCAGTGACATCACTGTACTCACCTTATCTGGACTTCTTGAGAAACCATAAATGAAATGAGTGCTTCTGTATTTCTGTACTCAGTATTTTCTTTGGCAGTTAAAAGGGTAATAATTCTGCCTTCCCCAGTAAGAGAGGCGTTGTGATATGGAAGCTATCCCATATGGGAATTATGGACACCTTTTAAAGTGTCTACAGTAGCATGCATGAGGCCTTGCTCAAAACACATTTTACACTGAAACTGTTGAATGAGTTAATGGTTTGAATGTACAGCTTTGGGAATTGCAGTGTTTTTGTTGGTCAAACATATTCCTGGAACAGGCCCTAACTTAATATTACCATTTATAAGATTTAGCCATATGTTTGTCTGTGAGAGCAAAACAGAGAAATAGGTGACTAAAAATAATGACTTTTTAACCTGCTCTTGGTCCAAGTACAAAATTACACCTATGAAAGCGTAAGCCATGATGAAGCCTGTTTATGCACTTTGAAAATCAGGAGCCTTTTATACCCAATCATTAAACATATGTTTTATAAGTTCAGCTGATGTGTATTCTAATACAAGCAAGAGGTCAATTTCTAAGAGACTGTGGTTATTACCTTAATAGCAGATTAGCACATTAAACATGTTAAAAGACTATCCCTTGCTTGAGCAAATCCTGCACAGCTGTAGAGATAAGGTACATTTTCAGGGGACTTCTTTAACTCAATTTGGCATGAAATGCTTCAGCTTCTGTCTTGCCAGTGGTATCTTACCTCCCTTGCTGTCCCTTCTTCAGTAAAGTGCTGGATTTCATTGAGTGACCAAAGAGGATGGCTCTGGAGCGATAGTATGCAAAGCAGTGAACAAAAGCAGTTTATTACACATTTAGACATTCACTCTTTAAGGGAAGGGAATTACTTGCATACTTCTAATTTCTTCTGAAAGATCCTTAACATAATGGTAAAAAGCCTTGTCATTTCTCAGTTTCAGAAGTACTGCTAAATGAAACTTCATACCCACTTCTGATCTTTCAGCCACAAGTGTGGGTTTGGCAGTGCCCATCATGTTTCCTTTTCGCCCTACACATCCTTCACGGGGAGCCTGGTAGGTAGCAGGCACAAGTCAAAGCCTGTAGCTGCAGGTGGAGGTGGGTCAGACAGGTAAACTGCAATAGTGCAAGCTAAAAGGGTAATAAGTCTGCCTGCTAAAATTCCAACCCAGAGCACAGACACAAGGAAGGGTTGCAGCCTGTGAATAAAACAGTGTTAGGCTAACACTTTGCTAGCAGCTGGAGATGGAAAATATCTTTGTTATTCCTTCTGAGAGTGTTTCCTGGCATGTGAGTCAGCTTCTCCCAGCTGACTGAATCCTAAGCGCATGCTCACCCTGCTGAAGGAGTGTTTTGGAAAAGGCAAGGAAAACAAAGTCTCCAGAGAGCAAGATGCAAGACACAAGGGGCTTGGTTTCAGGGAGGCTAAGCATTCACAACGAGTGAGAGAAGATGGAGAGAGCTGGGACTGTGTTGCCTGTATTTTACACCCAAGCAACACACTTTTGATGTTAAAACAGAGGTGAGATGAATAGGATGAGGTACACAAAAGTGTTGCCTAACATTCTTGTAGATTACTTCAGAGCAAGAATTTCCCTTCTGTAATCAAAGTCAGCGTTGGTTTGGGAAATCTCTTCGCATTTCTAGTTTTGCCACTGGCTTCTTCAACAAGAATAAAATCTTGTCTTTTGGACACAGCTTTGAGGTGAAATCAATTGAGTCCATTTATTTAAGATCAGTGAAAATCATACAGCTAATCTCAGTGTTTGATTTTAGGAACAATTCCACTTTTCTACACTTTCCAGTGTTTTACATTATGAAATTATTGGATAAAATTCTCAGACTGTGCACACAATATTTGTAATGGCATTATCAATTATTATTTCATTATTGAAACGAGTAGGCCATGAATAAAAGAGAGATATGCTACATTCCGCTTTGAAATCAGAAGGTCTTCTTGGTAGTGAAAAAGATTGGCTTTAAAGGGCCTCATTTTCAAATTAGTATTGTTGGCAGTATAAATAAAAATACTTAGACCTTTATCTTAAAGTGGGTATAATTCAGTTATAGTTTCAGAGATATTATTCCATGTCATTCTAAGTTACCTGGAATATATTACAATTAATAATGAGTGCAAAAAAAACTATTAGCACAGAAGAATGGACTTACAGAAAAACCTTAAGCAGAAATTCAGGTTTTTTAGTGACCAAAAAAAAAAAAAAAGTATTGACATTTTCGTTCAGAATGAAGAAATTAATCACACTGTAATATACATTCAAGGTAGAGTTGTTCACTACTTGTCTCATACAAGCTTAGCACTTCTGGCTTTTCTGAGTACATTAGGAAGCTGAAGTATAGACATGTAGATCTACTACAGAAAATCTGAGAATTTTGCCCTTAGCTCAGTGTGCTGACCCATTCTTCAAGTGAAGTCCACACTTAAAATCTCTTATTTATGCAGTTAATACAGTTCAACATTATTATGTGATGCTGTTGACCTGAGAGCAGCCAGTGGTTGTAACCAAACTGAGAGAATGTGTATAAATATACAGAGTTGTAGGAAGCATGTCTTAAGCCTGTGCCTTAACAAATTCTATGAATTTTCAGTGCGCTAAATGTAGTAAAATTTATTTGTTCAGACACCAAGGCAAAGCATTGGAATCTAAAGCTGTTGATATCCTTTGTTTGAAATAAGAGAGCACAGTCAAAACAGACAAGTAATGTTTTAACAGAAATACACACAAGAGCAGTCACATACAGTAAGAGTCACCACGGTTTTTACTTCTCACACACTATGGCATCGCCTTTCCTTACACAGGCACTTTCTAGTCTCAGCGTGTAAATGCAGTCATTGCTCCATCAATGCTCTCTGCTTTTCACACCAAGAGGCTCTTTTACAAGAGTAGGTCATGTGAAGAGAGGCAGTTGCTCACCTCTCCCCCTCATTCATTTGAATATGTAACATCATGGTACTTTCCTCCCTTAGTGGAATAATATTAAACCCGTGAATGAAAGTTTTGGGAATGTCATTCAAGCCTTTTCCTCACTCTGCTTTTCCATTCTTGCCATGATGTGGGTTATGTTCACAACTGTCCTGAAATCTCAGCCTTGTTTTACAGATCTTTTCCTCATGAGGACATGTGCAGAGGCTGCTCTTAAAGTAATGCTTCCTATGTTATTTTATCAACCTATGACATCAGAGGTGGATGTTGGTAGTATGGCAGTAGAGGTTGAACCTTCCCATCAACATTCCATTACATGCTGTTGCTGTGTGACAGATGGCAGCAGAGGGGCAGTCTGACAAAACAGCATCTGATGTGGAAGTGCTGATGAAGCAAAGGTGTGTTCTTGAATTCCTCCATGTGGAAAAAATGGCACTCATTGACATTCATTGATATTTGTTGAACACTTATTGAGACCAAACAGTGGATGTGAGCATGGTGAGGGGTGGGTGATGCATTTCATCAGTGGTGACAGCAACACTGGATTACCTCTTCTCGTGCAGATTTTTACAAGCACAACATGCTGGCTCTTGTTCATCACTAGTGAAAAATGCAGAGCTAAAGTGAGTAAGTTGAAAGATAGTGTTTTGTAGCTGAGAATTTGCTTTACTAATTAGTGATATTGTGCTCTTTGTATCTTGTAGTTTCCACAGAAATAAATAGGAGGCGTCACTTTTGGAGCAACGCACGTATGCGATGTTCATCTCTCTTCTCATTTTTAAGATGGTTTAAAAGACAGAAACAAGTGAACTCAGTCTGTAGCTGGATTACAGAGCAAGAAATAAGCATCCTAATTTTACAACCAAACTCTTTGCTTCTCCTTGATCAGTTTGTGCCCTTTATTCTCCCGTGAAATCATGAGTAGATGTAATAGAAACCACACAAAGTTGATTTTCTCAACAGTTCTTCACTTGTGCCAAATCTCCATTTCATTATCTACGGACTTTTCTGGCAATAAAATTTTGACCATCTATAGCTCTTCTTTTCATTTTTCTCCATTCATTATCATTACCTTGTTAATAAAAAGGGGGGAAAAAAAAGCAAAAAAAAGAAAAGAAAGCATAGTATGGTAACACATTTCTACTTGTGATTACCAAAAAAATGCTTACATCCAACAGAACAGCGGACACTTTGGAAGCACACCAACAAGAACAGAAGGAAGAGAGGTGTAACTGGGCTCTTGACAATTGCAGAAGTTTCTGTTCACACTATTAAAATGCTCAGAAAAAAGTCTGACCATAATTCACTAAAGGTGGGGAAGAGCTGAAAAAAGGAAAAAACACAAAAGCAAAGACAAGAGAGGACTCTTTGCCTATGACTTTTGCCTTTTGCAAATGCTCAGAGAGGTCCTGCCAGTATCTGCATTTCTGTTTATCGTGTGTAGCCTTTATTTCCTATTGCTTGCAATCGGCCAGGTGATGTTCTAGTCATAAAAAGCTATGCTGCTTTACATCTGCTGGGATTCTGTCTCTTGAGCAGCAAAGTCATTCATTAAAGTGAAAAATAAATGAAGATAATCTGTAATTCTCATGGCTGTATCTTTTCAGTTTCATTCTTAGCATCCCATCCTTTTAAATTCCTTAGTTCTATGCTCATGTTTATTTGACTTTCTTTGTAAGGATCCAAGATCACATGCTATAAGCAAAAGCAACTTGTGACTGTCTCTTTGTGTGGTTGATTTCAGCTTACTCAGGCAAAAAATAGGGTACTACAGGCTGTAAATCACATATATAAGAGAAGCTCTAGATGAGGGCTCTGACCAGCAACATTGTGTTCACATCTCTCATTTAAATCTACTGTGTAAGGTATTTCTAGAAAAACTGCTGTTAAAAAAGCGACACCTCCAGTAACAAAAAGAAATAGGTTTGTAGACATATGCCCAGCTAACTTCCATATCATAAACAGAATAATTATAATTCATTACTTGCTAAATAGGAGGAAAGTTAAGCTTACTTTTCATCTCTCTGAGTGTGTGGTGTATAATGGATTCCATGCTGAATGGAGCCTGAGAGATACCCTAGGAAGCAGAGCAGTAGCTTACAAAACAATGATGAAATCATTCTGTAACCTAGGAGGAGTTCAATTTTTTTTCCCCAAGTATAATTGCATGTTACAATAATACATACAATTCTACAATAAGGCATATATTCAACTCACTTTATTTTAAATACTGTTTTTACAATTCTTCTTTGCTATTTTCTAATTATTTCATGTGAGACCACTACAAAAAATGCAAGAGAAACTCTTACAAAAAGGTGAATAACTCAGCCTAGACTATCTAAGCTATAAATGACTGTGAACTGAGAATAAAGATTTGGGAGAGATGGTTTTTATCTATTTGAGGTCAGTAGATAGAAAACTTATAGAATATTTCTGTTTTATTGTTATGCAGACTTACCTGATACCAGGGATGAGATTTACTGTGTTTAAATAGGGAGAAATCTTGGTGATACTGTATTGCCTTCTGAATTATTCTCACACTTGATCACAAAAGACCAAAAGGATGACTGTGGCAATATTACAGTTCCCTCCAAAATGTCCTATTCTCCCTGGAGGTCCCACCTATCAAGGGGACCTGCATGCTTGGAGAACTACCAGGCAGCAGGCTGAGTTGTGTATTTGTGGCTATGGAGAGCTGAAAACCTGAAATGAGGATTTCCTTTTATGTGGGAACTTTTGGAGCTGTGTAGGGTTTTGTTCTTGGTAATGGTTTCTTTTCAATTTGTTTGTTTTAAAGTTTTAAGTAACTTTTATGGAAAATAATAAAATTATTAAGAAGATATTAAAAAGAACACACAAACCAAGCAAAAAGATAGTTAAAAAAAGGATATTTCCATTTCCATACAATTCTTAGCATCTCCAGTGTCACGTGGTTGATTTTTAAAGAAGCAAGCAAAGTAGAACGAGAGTCATAGGCTTTTACAGTTACATTTGACCTAAATATGGGTCCTAAGGGTCGCTCTTTTTCTTTTGCCACAGAAGGCTCCCTCTGCATGTTTGCCTGCTGAAGGCATCACTGCCTGATCAGCCCTGCAGCATGGTCTGTCTTTTTCATCTTCTGTGGCCCTGGGTGTAAAACCCCTCATCTGCTCTAATTTGAGCCCCAGGCCTAACTCTGGTTTTCATAAGCCATCTCCCTCTGCTGCAGACCTCCCTCCAGGCAATATCATTACCATTCAGACACCTTTTTCTGCTCCTGGGCTTTTCCTTATTAGCTCCATGTAATTCAGCACCATTACACTGCTCTGTTCTCTCCTGTTCGATGGCACCATGTCAGTGCTTGCTCTTTACCTTCATTCATCCTCGGCCACTTCATCACTGTTTGACTGGCCAAGGGGTCAAGAAATTACATCTTTACATCCTCTCTGTCCCTGATAATCCCATCAGTTTTTTGGGCAAGCATTTTTCAGAATGATACAGAGTTCATAATATATAAATGAAGATTAGTAAATAAAGAATAAATGCCACATCATTAAACCAGTTGATTCACTATAACAATATTGTCACTATTAAGATTATTGTCACTATTAAGAAATTACTGTGATAAGGCAATTGCATAAGTATTTATTTAATGTTACCATGTGTCAGTGACTGATTCTCTGGGCTTAAGCAGTTTTCTGCCTTCAGAAGGGTTAAATAGAAACAAAGAGTTTTTATACCAGTGGAGTTGAGATAAGCAGAGATTCATCTGAGAAACGTTCAATTATTCCAGACAGTAGTTTGTAAAGAGATTAACTTTTGAACAGCATAATCAAACTAAAAAAAATGCCAGATTTATCATAAATGACAGAAAAGCCCCTCATCGGCACAGAATCATGAGGACCCTTTGAAAGTCTAAATTTATTATAGGAGAGTTAAACCCCACAGGCAAAGTTAGGTCACTTATGAGAACAATTTATTTTTCATTAGTCTAAACCTGCCTGACCTGTTCATCTGTTTGTGTCCTATAAAATACCCTGTTAGAACATGTAGATGCAGTATTAGCAGAGGAAATTATATTGTCTCTTTGAACCTAAAAATTATTGGTGCAAATCAGTGAAGATGGTCATATTCCCCAGAATATGGGAATATGACCTGGCTGTCTGGAAGGAGCTGCCAGGAAATGAAAAAGACTTGAGATACTACAAAAGATCATTCAAAATGGAAAATCTTAGTCTGAAGTAGCCAGGAATGCTTTGAAAATAATGTATTCCTTTGGTATTATGAGGAATGAGTGCTGGAACACTCTTAAAGAGATTATGAGAAAACCAAAGTGCTCTAAAAGCAACAGCAATAACTTTGACTTCCTTACAGAATTTCCAAGTAGAGCTCATCTGTCTGCATCTTGAGGCTCAGGTGAAAGCAAGTCTCCGTAAATATCTATTCAAGCAGATGACATCAATCTGTTCATTTTCTTGTCTAGGGCAGATTAAGGTGGTGACTTTGTATTTAAAAGTACCCCTTACTCATATACAATTTTGGGTTATGAAAAAGCAGTTACTTTTCTTACAAATGAATGTAGTTCTTTTTTAGAGGAAGTATTTGCAGAGATCACCTTAAGCTGTTGTAAATTCTTGCTGCCCCATTTTTGTGAATGGGAATATGTCTATTGTAACAGCTAAGGATTTGCTCATAATGCATGAACCCATTGTTGGATAGTGGCCAGGTAAGCACCGTGTGGTTTTTTTTTGTTGTTGTTTTTTTTTTTTTTTTTTTTTTTTTGGTTACTGCATGTATATTCTGGAAAAATATTCTGGAAATATTGAACTGCAGAAAATGCTGGGAGGATGCTCTAAAGCCAGTGAAATTTCTAATGTGTTATGCAGACTTATTTCTAGCACACATTTCTAGTGTCAGTAAGAACTGCTAAGGAGAGACATACACTAAACCAGAAATATTTTCATGGAAATTCCTAGTAATTCTAATGATGGAAAATACGTGTTTTTAGCTTGCTTGTTTAATGAACATTTGGTTTCTAATAAGTCCCAAAATATTTAGTCTGAGATCAAGGCATTACAGCAAAGTCAGGACTCCACTAATATTTACTGTGAGACCTTAGAAATGCTATAGTGAATATCTAATTTTGCTGCTGCTCTCATCTTCCTCAGGGGCAGACTGAGCAGCTCCCCAGAGATGCTTGCCCTCTAGTGTCTTCCCAGATGTGATTCCTTTCTTCTCTACCTTCCAAGCTCAGAGGTGGGAAGGAAAGATTTTTCTTCTCTTCTCTCTCAGTCTCAGTGGTTTTGTCAAAAGCCTTTTCTCATTGAAGAAATTTAGTTTGCTTTGGCCAGGGATCTGTTCCCTTTCATATATGTGAAGGCTGAGCATCTGCTCCCTCGTATCCTGTGCTCACCATCACCTGAGGCATGAGGCACAAAGCGTGTGGGCTTCTTTGTGAAGAGGGAGGGGCAGCCTCAGAAACATACAGGGGAAAAAAATCTCGGAATATAAAAAGAAGATAAATAGCTAGGTTGTAGTCAAATTTTCTGGATTTTTTGACGTTGATTAAGATCCACATCATATAAAATAATAAAATAGGCAGCCTTTTTCTTGAAGTATTTCTTTTTTAAGACTGAAATGGTACAGCATGCAGGAAGACTATCAGCATGAATGATGGGAACCTAAAAGACTCAGGGCAGGAAGATTTGTGGTATCTTCAAAGTATTATTCCCTCTTAGGCAATATAAAGTTCAGTCTGGAAGTTAGAAGATTAGAATTCATCCAACAGTACTTTTTTTAGAGGAAGCTCCCCTACTAGCATTCATCCCACCATAATTCTGCAGGAACAGTGGGAAGTGAAAAATCCCGAGTGGTTCATGTGATCCTGTAAACTTGGAACTAAGAGCTTTCCTCTAAAGCTTGAAGTGTCGGGTTAAAATAACTTCCTTTGCCAAAAGCAAATGCAAAGTTGCCAAAGAGATGTTGTGAACAGTTTTGTTACCCTTCTGCTTTGGGATACTGTCCCCACTGACAAACTAATTGCTGTGAGTGAAGACATGATACAGGCCCAGTACCTCAAAAACAGATTTTGTTTTTACCTCTATGCTCCAGTGCAACTCCACTGATACTTTGGAGTTATTTGTTACTGTAATGATCTGAGTCACATTCTTACTCCTGACTTTTCCCAAAGAAATACCAGACACAGCGAGGTTGGGGGGTGGAAGGAAAGGAGAACAGTCAGTATACGCAATAGACCTCTCACGTACTGCCACATCAGTTTGTGGTTTGTTAGGTTGCAAGGGAAGGAATGCACTTCTGGAAGTAAAGTAAACATTTGTCTCTTAATAAACAGTTTCTGCTATCAAGTATTTCACACACTTGGAAAGCTTCAGGTAGAATACTTCAGGTAGAATTTACATATCTACTTATGCAAGCCATTTCTGCTTATTTTGTTCCTTCAGATGTTTTCAAAAGCTTTAGGTTATGATTTTGAATTTCCAGATGTTTCTGCCAACACTAAAAAGCTATTCACCAACTTTACAAGAACTCCTCTGCAGTCTCTTTGCAGGAGAACAGTGTGCTACTTCATTCAAACTTAATGAGTTGAATAACTTGGCATCTAATTGGACTTTAGATCACTACTTGTCTTGTTAATGCAGTGTTAAACCTGAAGGTGACCAGATGTAATCGCAGTAAAGATTATTTTAGGACTCAGTATGCTACGTGAGATCATATTTTATTTCCTATTAAATAGACTTCACTTGGTGATACAAAATCCCAAGTATTTCTTTGTGCAGGTACCTGTTGAGCACTCCCCGTGCTAATTTGTGATACAACATTAAATGATAATGAACCTAGAGTACTTAAAGTGCCAGAATACCCTGGAAAAGGCTTCCAGAAGATAAAACTACAAGGTTGTTTTTTTTTTTTTTAGTTTTCTCTAAATTTCCAATCTATTCAACTGATACCAGTTGGGCTTTATTCCATCTTACCATTTTGGGAATGAAAGAAGTTGGCTAAATTGTCTGTAGTTATTACAGAGAGCTTTCTGTCACATTAATACGCTTTGGATCTGTGTAAGGATGTCAAAAAGATATCCCAAAGAAAACACGAAAAGCATTGAGGATGAAAGGCCAAACCATGATCCTGAATGGCAGTGTGCAGTGCAGAGGAGTGAGAGGTGAAAAGAAAAGCGTTGCCAATTTTTATGGAGAGAGAAGGAGTAATGTGGAACTGTGTGGGGTCTGCAGTACTCAAGCTATTTTGTCTATTTTGAGTGTGAGACTCCTTATCCAAAACTCAAATGTATAACATCTTTTTGGGTCTTGCAACAGGAAGAGGAAATATAAGGGAAAGAGACATGACTTGAACTGTGTCTGAAGGACTGATCCAAATTTGATTGACACCTTATCTTTTAAAGCTTTATAATCTGTTGGACAGAATATTGTAGGTGCTCATATGGCTTGAGAGTTAGATTTTGTGCCGTACCATTTTATAGCTGCAGTCTAGTGATTTATTCATAGGAGGAAGCTATAAAATATTAACTGTTTCAAGGAAAAAAGGGCTTATGTAGGTAAGGCAAGCATTTGGAACAGCAAGGCTGACTAGTAAACACCTAACCATGTGCTTTGTCCTTAATCTTGGTTAAGTACTACACCTTATTTGTGTTAGAGAAAAAAATCTGAAATACTTTCTCACACTGCCAGTGATTTCTGTGCTTTATGAACTGTACCACAGGTAATATGTACAATTTGAAATGTTTGTGAAGCCTGAAGATTTAGGCTACCTAGATCTAGTGGTACTAAAAGTGAAATGCGATCAAGGTGGGACCATTTCTTTTGCCTTCAGACAGTAAGAATTCAGTCAGATACAGTCTGCTTGAAATAAATAATAAAAAAAAAAACACTGGGGCATAGTCGGCAGGGTTACATTTTTCACAGTTTTTCTTCATTCCTCTAATATTCCATACATATTTTAAGGTGCTTGTCACTTCCAGCATCACAGAAAGTTATTATGCAGATACTTGATCTGCCCCAAAAGGAATTCAGCGTTTCAAGAAAGCCATTAAATTATGCAATATCTTAGTCTATGACCATCTATTCTTATCTCTATTACAGTTTCTGCCTATCTTCTTTTTATGCTCCCGTTTCACTGCTTCCCCCCATGCCCCCCATGCTTATTTGTATCTTAGTTAAAATTCAACAGGAGGATCTCTGGGAGAAGTATCAGGTCCTCTCCTCCATTGATACAATTCTGTGGTCTCTGAGAGCGGAAATGAAAATAAGTTTGAATAAGAAAGGTACTGATGGTTTTGTATGTGCCATATCATATTCCTGTTAAATATTTTACTTTATGATTGGGATGGAAAAAAGTATTTTCTCTCTAAACCTATTTGGAACACATAGAAGAATGTTTGATCTTAAGATTTGCAAGTTCATGCAGCAGATTTTCAACTGGAAGACCCTTGTCTCCTAAAACTACCAATAGACTCAAGAAAATAGACTGCTTAATTCACTTCCATAAATCATTTTTGCACAGTCTGATTTGAATGTAGGCTTTCCTCATCTCCCCAGACTTAATTGTGTGCTTTGTAGGTCTCTTTCTTCCACTGTTCCCAGCTCAGAAACTCCACTTTGGGCTTGAAATAGTTTTTATGAAAGCTTTTATTGATCCTGCCATTTTAGTAACCAGAAATTGGCTATTCAAAAATAAAGATTTCTGGCAACTTTTCACCCAGATCCACTGGTGATAATGTCATTAAAAAAATAAATAAAACCGTGGTGTTTGTAATGGTGTATGTTATCAATTGTTTAATCTAGCTTAGTATGAGGATCACAGAAAGCGAGGACTTTTTTGTCATGTGCCTAAACATTTTTAATTGGCATATAATGGACTTGTGCAATTACCAGGAATCCTAGTTTTGGATAAACTAGAAATACAGCAGGAATGGGACTCTTCTGGACTTGAATACTTCTGTTCTCCTTAATCAATTGAAAAATGTGGGGAGACTGTGAAGACAAGGTCCGAGAGGAGCATTATGGGGTCTGTTTGAAGATTTAGAAGCTTATTATTTTTGATAAATCAACAGTTTTCCATAGTGCAGCACCTCTCTCTTACGTTTCTAATTTACTTTGTTGCTTTCCCAGGGAAGATCAAGTACTCATACATTGAATAAATGGCAGAATTGTGAACTGCCTTGAAGCTTATAGGGTGACAGCTCTTTCAGAGCTACCTGTTCCCTGTGTGGGCAAGCAGCATGTGTGGCTGCAGTGGGGACAGGTGGAGGAGCAGGGTGGGAGAAGTCTCAAAGTGCCTGGCTGTTCCCAACTCCTGCTCTTGTCTGGAGTCACTCAGAGGGTGCACGTTCATTGAACCTTTGCTCAGCAGGAACAGCTGGCACAGCTGGCATCTCTAGCTCCTCAACCTAGAGAAACAGGCAGTGAGAATGATTCCTCCCCAACACTACCAGTAGACTAATTTAGGGTATTAGGATTTTTTTTTAATTTACTTTTTTTCAGAAAGACTGGTAATGCGTTGGAACATGCTGCCCAGGGAGGTAATGTAGTCACTGTCACTGGAGGAGTTCAAGAAACATGGAGCTGTGGCACTGAGAGACACAGTTAGTGGGGATGGACTGACAGTTGGTCTTTTCCAACCTTAATGATTATATGGTTTTATGATTCTGTGAACTGTCTCCAGATCATGGATAGAGTTTATTTTAGTTGGTTTTAATATTTCCCTATTAAATCAATGGAAGTGAATCTGTCTTCTGGTTTGTAGTGGCTGATTTGCTTGAATTGCTCTGTCTGTTATTATATGCATCCACAGGTGCATATAGAGAAATGCAATGTGTAATAGTAGGTCCTTCTGTCATGCAGGAGCTCTTTATCTATCTTTTTACCTGATAATCAGTTACTGGGGCACCACTAAGCTTGATCTTTGAGTCAGAGGGACCAAACAACAACGGTGATTTTATCAGTGCCCGATATTCTCCTTTGCAGCTAACCTCAGAAACTGAGAGTTTAAAAAGGCAAGCTGGGCATAGTCCAACTGCAGAGCTTTTGTTCAAAGATGGAAATGTCTAAAAGATCAGCTGGAGAGTCAAGTGGTCCCAGAAGACCTGTGGACAGCAATTACTCTCCAAAGACATAGGTGTTGCTTGCAGATAATTACCTGCTTAGAAAAATTAGCAATAGCCTGATTCCAGGAGGTGGTGCAAGCTCTGAAATGATACTTGTGTTTGGATATGGTGTATCTCACAGGATCAGACCAAAGAGTAGGAAATTTTCTTCAGATCTCTTTAGTTTTAAAGTAAAGCTTCATTTCTGTAATGTTAAAGAGTGTACTGGGAATTGTAATATTCAAAAATCTGGATTCTGTTATTCAGTTTCTGAACTTCAGCTTTATTAAGCAGAAAATATTGGTGAGAAAGGGAATCTGTGTAGTTTGCTCCAAAAGTAATGCCTCATTTATTTCCATGGAAACTACAAGATACAAACAGCACAATAACACAGTTTCTGAGCTACAAAACACTGCTTTTTCAACACAGTCACCACCATTGGCTATGCATTTTCACCAGGATGAACAGGAAGGAGCCTGCATGCCGCGCTTGTAACAGTCTGCACCAGCAAAAGTGACCCACCGTTTCTGTTGCCACTGCTGGAATGCAACGCCCATTGCCTCAATGTGCTCATATACACTGTTTGGTCTCCATAAATGAACAGCAAATATCAGCAAATGTCAGTAAGTGCCATTTTTTCCACATGGAGGAATTCAGTGACGCTACTTTGCTTCACCTGCATTTCCATGCCAGGCACCATTCCTTCAGACTGCCCTTCTGCTGCCATCTGTCACATGGCAACAACATGTCACAGGTTCAACCTCTGCTGTCATACAACCAACATCTGTCTCTGACGTTGTGGGCCGAGGTAATTAAAAAGGAGGCAGTAGTTTTGAAACATCCCGTGTAATTCATACAGTAAACAATTGCCTGTGGGACTGTGAGGAAGTGAATTGTTAAAATGGCTCCAAGACGTAAAGGTTGTATAAAAATCTCACAAAATCCTCAGATGTGAACTTAGTAATGACAGTGCAAAGTGCAGGAAGCTAATAGTACCCTTAGTGTAGACATCTGCAACCGAAGGATCCTCTTGGGATCACCAATTGCTTACCCAAGGAATTTGTTGACGAGTTAGATGTCAGCATCCACAAGTTTTATGGACTGGAATAGAAGGGTGTTTCCTGATATAAGGTTTATAGACCAACAGTTTGGTCAGCAATATAACATTTAGTAGTACTGTTGGAGCAGGGAGGGAGACAATTTGTCAGGTCCTGGCATTTTTTGTTGGTGTGCACTGAGTACAGCAGCATGAGATACTCTTGACATAGCATCAGGTGTTAATTGTTGGCTTAAAATCATCTGCACTATTCTCAGACTTCAATAAATATTCTTAAACTGTCTTTAAATTACAGAGAAATTCCAATAGTATTGCATTCTATATCAAATGAAAGCAGCATCATTAATGACACACTAATGAATACCACATGAATTAATAATAATAGGCTACTTTTTGAAGTCTCTCTGGCTTCCATCTGTTTCTTAGATCACTTCAAATAATTAATTGCTTAATGCTTTTCACCTTTGACAGACAGAAATAAATTGCAGGTTAAAAATACCTGTGCTGGCAGCCAGCAGATCTAAATAAGCAGCAGTACAGCTTTCCCTGCTGATCCAGGGGAGCAATGGGTTTTGCCTTGCTGAGCCTACCTTGCCCAGGTAGTCAGACACAGATAACAGAGGCTGATGCTGTATTACTCGCTGCAGCCAGAAGCCCTCTTGGGCCCTCAGGTGTTTTGTGGAGTTTATTCCCTCAGCAGCGCTGGATCAACAGCTCTGTAGTCCTTTGTCCTCTATGGTGTGGATGCTGGACATCAGCAGTACCTTTTTCTTTTAACTGCTCTGTGCTAGAAGGACACAAGGTAGTGAAACAAAGCCCTCTGCCTTTCTGTTGAGATGAGTCTGTGGTGTTAAATATCTCTGTGTCACCTCCCTGTTGAGGGCTGCCCTGACATCTCCATGGCAGATGAGTGACAAAAACCCATGGACCTGGGGTAAATGTGAATGACAGCCTTATGACAATGAAAATGTTATAACACAGTATTCTTTATTCTGAAAACTTCCTGGCCTTCAGAATTTTAATAATATCATTTTTATTGCTTTTATGTATAAATTAAACAAATAGATTTCTTTGAGGCCTGTATCTCTTTATCTCTGCTGTAAATCAGGTAGAGTAAATTATTCAAACAATGTTGTAGTGACCAGAGAATGCCTAAGAAGCACATTAATTTTTAATCAGTGTGCAAATGGGCAAATCAGTTGAGATTCTTTCATCTCAGAAGATTTGAAAGTTGCAGATTTAGTGTTCTTTTCATTCCAAAAAGTATGGGAAATTGTCTGGGATAGGTTGCAGTGATAGGGATCCTCTCACTAGTGTGTTTTCTGCTTCACTGCACAAGACACAACCCCATTAAGGTTCTGCATGCAAGAATATTTCTTTCCTAAATACTATAAGTGACAATACTTGTATGTATTATAGCATCTAGGCAATGGCTCTTCAGTGTACTTCCATTTCATCAATCACCAGAAAATCCTTGCAGAAAGCTCCACAGGCAATGCAGATTCTCACAGGTTTAATGCTGCCAGGTGGAAAGGGCAGGTCTCTGCCTGGTGAGTCTGCGTTCCCCAAAGGTCAGGCTGGTGGCAGCAGCAGCCCCAGGGCTAGAAGAGCTAGGCTGTACTGCCTGAGGATTCCTGACCTCCAGCCAGCTCCTCTAGCACTGGGGCTCTGTGTTTAGAAAGGGTTTAGAAGAAAGCCAGGTCTTAGTGGTAAGAGAGAAAAGGGCAGTGGTCTGGGAGCAAAGGGACTTGTAGTTTCCATCACTCAGGTGGCACTGCAGTGGCTGAGACCTGTCACTGCTGGTCTGTCCAGCCCCATTCCTGAGCATGGTGCGAGATCAGGAATAGGGGCTGTTAGCGGGAAGCAGGGCCAATGGTCGACCTTGCAGAGGAAAGTGTGGAAGTGAGGAGAAATTAAACTAAGAGGGAAAGTGAAGGAGAAGGTAGATGTGGTCTAGAAAAATATATCAGGCAGAAATAGAAAAGGAAAGCAAACAAACAAAATAATGGGCAAGCAAACTAGAAGCAAAGCAATAACAACATAGGGCATAAGCTCAGAAGTTTTGCAGTGGTATTACAAAACAGAAACTCCACTGGGTAAAGGAGGGCAAGCACTGGGTTAAAAGAAGAGGCAAGATTTCACTGTGCCTGAAAGCATCTTGTTGAGATGAATTTTCTTTATGCATCCATACCCTTTACCTAAGTGCAGTGAGAATAGTTTGAGGGTTGTTGGGTATAAAATGTATTTATGATTTTCTACTCTCATATAAATGTGTACTTTGTTCAAAAATTGTTTTCTATATTTACCCAGGGCAGGTACTTATACCACCAAAGTTAAATGTCACTCCTATCCACTAGAAATATTGTGTTCCGGGTAATAGCCCAATGCCTTTAAAATTCAGAATATTATGCTTTAGTTAAAAAATAATGGGCACTATAACTGTATTTCACAATGAATAAGTGTATTAATTATGAGGCAAATCACACTAGATACTGTTTGCTGCTCAATTCCCTTTGAATTTCAATGAATAATAACTTGCTTTAAAATAAAGGACACTTTTAATGTGTCCAACAGTGATTAAGTGAGCTAATTACAGGCAATAAATATATTTTTATTGAAATGTGAATGACTACACTTGTCATTGGTTCCCAGATGTATGTCATTCTCATTTGAATTATATACCTTAGCATGTATCAACTAATTATATATTTGTGTTCCATTCTTAATTTAAAAAAAACAAGTTAGGCAGGATTTCATCAGATCCAATTTTCTCAGGTCATTGAGGGTAAAGCTCCACTTGACCTAAATGGAAGCTACGTTCATTCTGCATTTTAAGGCACAGAAACAGTTTGTTTACCTTATTTTGCAAAACATAGTGTACAGCACTAGGAGATAAGCATTAGTTTAAATGGGTGAAAGCAAGGAAAGAAAAAATAATAAAAGCAATGCTAACCCAGGGCAGCGCTAACCCAGGCAAGGTCAGCTTCTTGTGTATGCTGCCTGACAGGCATCCTCCCAGGTGAGCTGGCAGACTTTAGGCTGCTGTTGGCCTCCACTTAAAGCTAGAACCTCTTCAGAGTAATTCCTCTTCTCACCTGTAGAAGAAACTGCAGGCTGCACGTTCTGTGGAGCTCTTTGTTCTCCTGACTCAATAAAAGCTGCATAAACATCTTTAACCTCCTGAAGCCACAGAGGTGCAAAGCAGTTCCCTTGCCCTACCATCACGTACGAGCATGACAGACATGCAACAGACTTCTGTGTGGTTCTCTTAAATGTTACATTCATTTAATGCCTAAGGATAATCACTCTCCAGATAAAATATAGGTAGAAAGTTGTTCTGTATCCTCTGACATTCCCTGAAGCGAGAGGAATTTAGGCCCTAAAGGCACTGAAATCCATGTTGCCATCCCAGCTCTGGCATCAGCCCAGCGTGACCTCTGGGGAGAGCTCGCTTTTTGACAGCATGGGTATCACCTGCAGGCACAAAGGCTGTGCCATGATGCTCTGAACCTGCGATCAGGTGAAAAAAATTGGATGCTGTCATCTTAAGTTTTAATTTTGCTTGGTGTAAGTCTCAGCAACGTTCATTTAAACTTAGCTGTTTATGTGCTTATGCCTGCTAGAAAATTCATTTGCTGGAATATTAATGGAAAGGGAGCACAAAGGGTACAATCAGTCTAAGTTAATTTCAAAACTCAAATAAATGATTGTGCATAGGTTGTTTTTCTTCAGTACTCACCATTTCTAATTAGGATGCAATATGACACGTCGTTTTCACATTTCATATGCTGCATATTTCAAGTAGCAAATCTAGACTCTTGAGATGATGGCTGGCAACTTGAGAGAAAGAAAAACATAAACAACTTGGAGAAAAAAAATGAATATAATGAAAATAATATTGAAAATATTCCAAGACTAAGTCAATTCAGAATGTGTTCAAAATATGGACTGTGAACATTGGTTTTCCATATTTCAGATAGAATCAATGCATGCAGAATATTGACTACAGGTTAAGCTTGCCTTATTGATAAAGAACTTTTGCAATCTCCACCTCCTGAGATATCCATCATGTGGTTCCTGTCAGTCCTGCAAAAAAAAAAAAATTCATCATTAGCAAGGTTCTATTTTTCAATTCAGCCATCTGAAAACATCGTTTTCTCATCAACTGAGTTCCTAGGGAATCTCAGCTATTGTTTTTTTCAGCTATTGTCTTTTTCCTTTTCTTTAGCTGTAACAATATCAACTGATTAATATCAGTTTCTTTAGCATTATTGAAGAAGAAACTATATTTAAAGAATAATACCTTCAGTAAATGCTGTTATTTAAGTAAAATTAAAAAAACACAGAGGCTGTGAGAGAAAATTTATGTACCAAAACATAAAATACCCAAACAAGAGTGAGACGTTAGGAAATACTTCATCTTTGAGAGAGTGGTCAGGCACTGGAATGGGCTGCCCAGGGAGGCGGTGGAATCACCATCCCTGAAGGTGTTCAAGAAATGCATCGATGTTGTACTGAGGGACATGGTTAATGGGAAACATTAGTGACAGGTAGATGGTTGGACTGCATGATCTTAGAGATCTTTTTCTACCTTAGTGATTCCATGATTCTGTGATGTGTCTTCTGTTAAGAATATGCAGTACCCATTCCAAAACACTTATCTATAATTTAATAAAAATAGTGAAATTCATGTTGTATTCAGATCTTATTCTGCTCCTGTAATTAACTGGTTGATGTAAAACACATTTAAGAAATAGTATTTCCCTTTGGCAGCTAACAGTTGCCAGCCGAAGGAACATGGCCAAGCAGTGTGTTTGAGGTTATTTCAAATCAACGTTGAATTATTTCGGCCATTGATGGTAGTAGGAGTCATGCAACAAAGCATGTGTTTCCAGACAGGTAGTGAAGGAAATATTAACATGAATTGACAGGACTTTTCAATCAGAACTCAGTAGGACTGAACGATCCTTCTTGCACAGGTATGGTTACTTTTATCAGAAGTATCAGGAAAGAGTAGCATCAGCAGTGACCTGAAGGCTAGATTCAGCTCAGAAACTCATTTGACATATAATCAGAAGCTGCAAATTGAAACACTGAACAAGTGAAACACTGCTGCAACCTTTTCCCTTACATATAAAGCAAAAGATCAATCTGCTTTCAATACTTTGTGTTTAAACTATCTGTAACGCAAACAGGCATGAAAAATCATGTCATTTAAACAGCACAGTCTCCATTTAAAATTTTTGAAGTGGTAGCCTTTCATCCTTTAATCTGCAAGTATAAGAATGGTTTGTTTGTTTTTTTACTACATTTAATAACAAGAGAAAGCTTGATCATTAATGCTTAACTTAGGAAAGCATCAAGCGCTTCAGTAACGTCAAGGCTAATTGTGCATTTCATTAGCTTGTTCTATGAAAGCTGTGCAATTCATACTCAATTCAGTGGTGATATTTCTTTTTTCAAGACAGTTAAATGATAGTGTAACAAAGTGACAGAAAAATTATGTTTTGCCCTGAAGAAGAAAAAAGAATAGGTTGGAAAATTTGTAAGAGAAGTTAACAAAACCAATTAGTTGTGTAGTAGTCATCAGTGATTTCAATTTGCTATCAGAAGGATTAATTCTTGAAAACTGTCTAGAAAATATGATCCTTTAAGAAATCAGACATGCACTACTAACTTGGTATATACATGTAATCATGAGACATCTCTCCCGTACACTCAATTGAGTGTGAGTTTGAGTCTTCTTTTCCTTCATCTCACTGGCAACTCACAAATGTTAGTTACCATCTAAGAGCATTTCCACTGAGTGCAGAACTCTTCCTAGAAACGTCTCTTTATTTGAGAATCTCTCTTGCTTTCAGACTTCCCTGTTACTAAGGATTGCTGTGCATATGCTAAAAGGTTCTTGTTCAGACTTTTCATAGAATACATTCAGCTCTGAATCTCATCTGGTAATGGAATATACTATTAACATGACAAAAGCAAACTTTGTGTATTATAAAATTATGCATCACTGTGATTATTTAGAAATAGAATATGCCTATAAGTGCATTTAAATTACAGTAAGCAAAACAGCACTTTATGAAGAGTTGGGTGGTGTTGGGTTTGGGGTGATTTTTCTTTTTAATGGACTGAACCACCCACTGAAAGATTTCTGGTTTCTTGGATGATTCATTAATGCTTCCTTCATTTTCCAATTTCTATGGGACCATCTGGCCCATCTTTGTAGAAAGGCATTTAGCTGTAAATATATTTTACAGTCTTTCTCAATTTAAAAGTAGTTGCCCAGCTGCTTCACAGAAACTGTCAGCAATTGGTAAACTCCTCAGAATTGCCAGCCTTCATTAGTAATCCAATCAGGATGTAGTTTAAAATACTGCAAATCCGATTATGCTCCATTGGACAGGAATTGGAATGACATGATGTGCCGGGTTATTTTATTTTGCATCTGTGATTGCAGTTAATCCAGGAGATGTGTGCACTTTCTTTCAAAGGGAGGACACTTAGATTGAGATTGGCTGTGCCCGTGCACATGTGTGGTCATGTGTGTATGTTCCTCAGAAAAGAGTACTGTTCAGGTTTTAGCTGTCTCACTGAATGAAATTCAGTGTCAGGAATTGGTAGTATAAGTTATATGTAGTATTGGCTGTGTTTTGAATTCCTATTTTATCTGGTCTGGATTAATTAGAACTGTAAATCTGTTTTTTTCTGGTTTCAGTGGATTTTAGATCAGTCTCTTTTTCTCTTCCTATTATCTTCTGTACTATCAATACCAGTGCTTGCTGGCATTAAGATAAAAATTTGGAGGTAAGACAATAAGGCTGACACTTGGCCATATTAAGCACTTACTTCAGTACATCATTTCTGGAGTTGAAAGACTCTAGTACAATATGCCGGTGAAAATATTTGTAAGAAAAACAATCTAATTAAAATCATTTTTTATGCATGAAGAATCTTATGCATTAAAGACCAAGCTGTACAAAGTCTTGGACAGATAGAGAATTCTGTATTTATTTATAAGGCATATGTAAAGAATTCTGTATTTATTTTTAAGGCATATGTACTGTATAAATAAATATGAGCATAGAAAACTTCACATTTTGTACTGGACTATACACTCTTCCAGTTATTAATTTCAGTAATATTAGATTTTCTCATGGGACAGCTCCTGTGAGTAAAGCTTATCCTCTCTTGCCAGCTGGTATTTCTTGCAGTAGTTTTCACTGTGTTATACTCAAAAGTAACTCTGAACTTTGTGCTCCATACAGATATTCTGCCTTACTTGTTGCTATAACAAAAGAAAACAGGATATTGAATACCTGCTACTCAGCTATAGAAATCATATGATTTGTTAAAGGTTGAGAAGTCTTTTGGTTTCTGTCAGTCAAATGCAATCACATATTGTGGAGCTTTTATCAATTGTGCTTTATATGTCTGTAATTAGATGAGCCTGCATGAACAGCTCTGAAACTGTGAAGGAAACGTGAAAACTTTATGTAAAAGTTCTATGAAACATTGATACACTACTTCCAATTGAACTGGAGTTTTCTTTGGTGTGAGATATAAAGGGAAATGTTAATAGAATAATGCAATGCCAGAGAAGTTTGTCTAGTACTTATTTTAAAGTGGAAGGTAGAAATAGGTAATAATGAGAAGATAGATTCTGACAGGTCTATACAATTGTGTCTTTGAGATCTATTCAGTTGACAGGACAGATGGAGAGTATGTAAGTGAGTAACGGAGAAGAGAGACAGAAATTGTTTTGGGGGTTGAAATCACTCAAATTATTATTCACTAGTTTTTTCCAATCTGGAAAGTAATAAAAAAATACTAGAACCATAGGTCTTGGTGGTACACAAAGATTAAAGTTTAGTAAGTATCGCCTGCTCTTGGAAAACAGCATGATAATAAATCTAATTTACCTCACAAAAGAAAATAATCTTACAGTTCATTGTGCAATGTACTTTAATCCTTCAAGTAATATTTGTGGTTGGCATTAGGGAAGAAATTACGGCGCGCTAGAAGTGACAACTATCAATTATTGGATGTTTGTTACAAGTAATTTTCCTTAATTAAATACATTGTTTATGGAATTATTAGCACCCAGCAGAAAGTTTCAAGATAGCTACTTTTCTCTTAGACAGTTGCATGGAATTATTTGAGTGTGTTTGCTTACTTCATTAAATTCAGAGAGCTCTGCTCATTTTGAGTTTCATGTATCTCTCCATTTTTGTCTACTACTGGTATGATCTGTGAAGACTTCAGCTTTTCAACTAAATACACCAGTTCAGTTCCTTCCAGGCATAGTTTGAAGACTCATCCTACTGGATAATTACGTATTTCATGGCATTTTTATGAGCTTTTGCTTCATAACTTGTGGATGCCTGTATTTCATATGCTTTATAGTCCATGAAATAAAAAGGTTGTGTTGCAGTACGTTCAACAGCTTATACATATAGCCTGAATGCTAATTTTTTGGAACAGAGTTTATAAAGAAGTAAGATAGTTTTCCTCGTGCAGTTGGGAGTTCAGAGTGACTCTACTGAAGTGAATGGAGCAGTGCTAATGCAAAGCCTTTGAAAATCTGGTTGGTCCCTATATGCAGTATAGTTCCCAGTGGAATTTCCTCTAATCTCATGGAATTAAAATTTCTTTGGCTGTCTTCATGCATTTCTGTTGGCTATGGGAGTACGCTTGTATTATGGGAGCACAGGATAGTCTGTGGTAACAGACTATTCTAATAAAATAAACAGTAATGTACAACAGCTTTTCTACAACTGAAAAACTAATATGTGACTTAGCGATTACATCAGTATGCACTCAGCTATCTGAAAAGTAAGTAAAAGGGAAATGAAAATGGTACATGAAGGGAGGAAGGAGAAAGGGAGGAAGATGCAATCCAGCTGTCATCTCCAAAATATGATTCAAAGGAACAGCTGCTGTCAATTCTCAAGTGTGAGAAAAACAGCTCCCATGTTCGTGTGAAGGCTGCTCTCATTCTATCCTTGTCATGTTTAAATATTAGATGTACTTTTGTTTAACTATTCAGTAAAGAGCAGTTATCTATTTTCATTCCTGCTGGATTTGGTGATTGATCCTTTATTTAGGTCTTCATAAAATATCTACCAAGATCTGCCACTGAGTTTGCTCGTTTGACTGGTGATACTGATAATTTTATTAACCTAAGTGAAAAAAAAAAAAAAAAAAAACAGTGAAATGTTTATATTCAGAAACCCCTGGTTAAAACCCATGCTTCACTAGTTATTAGATGATACTGCTATGGATAAAGCTCAGACATTGGATATGTAGAATATATTCCAGATTTCTGGTGCAGATATCTTTCATGATTTCCTGCCATAAATGATTGTATAATACTCTAGGGTAAATCACAGAGACACAGAGATGATTTCTTCTTTTTGTCTTCTGTCCTGTTCCCGATTTCTCTCTTTAACACCACCTGGATTAGCAGTAGGAAAATGAGATTAAAAAGGATGAGGGACATGATACTCATTCTTCTACATCAACTTCTGTTCCAGCCACAACAAGTTTAGCTCATAGATTAAGTATTGTTAAGGTTTAAGAGCTGTCTATCCTATTTAAGTATAAAATATGTACATTCATGCAAAATACAAGTACATACATTTATAATTTATAGATTTATATGCAATTTGCTTAGTGATTGATTTTCAGCAAAGCTTATACAAAAATTCAAGGACATTGATTCGGCACACTGAAAGGAGGTATATGCTGTACACTTGATAAAACTCTCGAAGTAAAATTCTCTTTAAAGTTTGCTAAGAAAAAGACATACATTTCTACTGAAATCCAGAAGTTATGCTTGGGGAGACTGCACAAAGTAGAGAAGGGCCTGTTCCAGTATTATCTTTAAGAAATTAAATGTAGCTGATTAGATAGCTTTGATTTGATCCATTTTACAGGGTTTCAGCTCTCACATGTGAGAGCGTCAGTTCTTTTGGTACTCTACAGACACAACATTGGACTGCTTTGTTTAGACGTTATATGAAAGCTTATTGACTTCTCAGTATATTCAGTGAACCTCATAAGAAAATGTGCAGTATTTTGGCACTTCTTTCAGCTCTTAGCAAAAATCACAGAACATAAAAAATAAAATAATCCAACAAGAAATTATACAGAACTTGAAATTATAAAACCTTATACTTGGTAAAGACGGCAATCACTGATTTTTTAAAAAATGATTCTTTTGTATTTTGTTAGTGAAATAAATGGAACTACCAGAGAATTTGGGATAGGCTGCCTGTTTGATGACTGCAGTGATAAACTGGCATGCTGTAGGAGGAGATGACCCCTGTAACCAACTGGTTAGCTGGAAGCTGAAGGTCTGAAATACTAAATTTTAACATCACTTCCTCTTTGATTATGGGTCGTCTAAAAGGGGTTCTAATCCCAGGTGACCTCTGGTGATAAAAACTATATCAAAGAAAACAAAAAGAACTTACAACGTATCACTTGCAACTGCAAGAAGTCCCAGGGACTACATAAGAGAAATAAAAACATAGTTATTCAGTGACTGAAAGCATGTCACTGGACACAAGAGTGACTTTGATCCTGATGTATAAGTGGAGAAAAGAAAGCAGCTTTAGAATTCTAGATGTGGCCTCTGAAATAGGTGAAATAATAAATGAGGGGGAAAAAAAAATGCATCCCTAATGTATTTTTGCAACCTAACTCTTGATTTCCTTTGGCTTTACTTTTGAATGGTTTACTTTGTGTTCTTAATCAGTGTTTAGGTCTGTTTTACAAAACTACTCTTTTAATTTTGGTCTGTATTTTTACAATGATACATCAAAAGTAAATATAAAAAAATTACAAAAACAAAACATAATTTAAGTAAACTGAACACATGAAGTTAATTTACTATTCAACGTTTGGTTTGAACCTGCGACACTTGGAAAAAAGTCTGAATCTTAACCATACACAACAGGACATGCATTGATTTTTGTGTTTTCCATTTTACATAGTGGACGTTGATTTACATTCCTAATAAGGCCATTAATAACATGGTGAAAGAAAGGGTGATAATCATCCGGTGTATCTTTAACAAGTAGGAACATCAGTTATTAGCTACAATGTTTTTAGTCACTCCATGCAAAATTGGCTGTAGGTATAGCGTATACCTACTGAGAACATAGTACAAAGGAAGATATTTTTGTGACATTTTTACTGGTCTTAATAAGAATCAGTATTTACCTCAAATACTACTTACTGTGTATGAGTAAGAAAAGACTGTTTCTTTCAAGTTTCTTAATTCTCATTTAGAATTTCTTTGTTGTGGAAAACATAAGTAAAGTATGGTAGAAATTCAGTGGTGAAGTGCATTGCAATTTTATCGGCTAGAGTAATTCAGCAAGACAGCAAACACGACTTACAAAAGCAGAAAATAGCAGGTCAGAACCTCTGTCTATTCAGTGTACTTTAATATAAATAATAATAATGGCATTACCAGCTGGAGGGCAGGAAGAATCCACCTGAATGATGTTCTCACTGGAACAGGTTGCCCAGAGAGGTTGTGGATGCCCCCTCTCTGCCATCCCTGGAGGCATTCAAGGCCAGGGTAGATGTGGCTCTGGGCAACCTGGCCTGGTGGTTGGCGACCCTGCACATAGCAGGAGCTTTGAAACTAGTGATCACTGTGGTCCTTTTCTACCCAGGCCATTCTATGATTCTATGTTGGCACTTGGGGATTCTGGGGAGGTCCAGGAGAAATTGGTCAGCAGATAGGAAACAAATGATATGAAAAGGTGAACTGACACATGGTTACCACCATAGCATGGGTGGAAACAAAATTTAACAATAGGAAACACAATTACTAATGATGTAAATATAGTCAGCACCAAACTTAATGCATTCAGATTCATCAAAAATCAGTGTTACCCTCTCTCCCTGTTCTTTATCCGCTCACATTTTTTTCAAGATGCAGTTTAAGCTGTAAGTAAATGCAGCATAATTAAATTATATACCAACCTATCTCGTATTACTATTAAATAGATTAGATACAGTGTAGATGAAATTACAGATCTCAGATGGTTTTGATAGCTGCCTGAGTTTTTTCGTCATTCCTTTTATGAACAACTTCAGGACAATTCACGTCAAGGATGCTGCTTTGTCTGGAAATTGCACACTTTGCTTTCTTAGAGTATCAGTATAGTTGTTTACTGTCACCTTCAGTAAACAGTATGCTCTTTACATTTGAGGGCATCTAAAAGACCATCATAATTGTTTAAGTAGAGTAGCCTCTTCTTCTAATCCACAAATGTTAGTGCAGGCCCTGTTTGTCCTGCTAGATCTGTACAGATACCATGGCTATCCCTTGATACTCTTGTCTACTCACCATCATCTCGAATAACATTTTCAATAGGAATTCTGTATTAAAATCATAAGTTAAAGACTGTTGCAACAAAACAAAATGCTAGGTTAGTAATGAAACCGGTAGGTAGCACCTAAAAGTATCTGTGCTAAACTTTTTCCCAGGCCTCATCTCTATGAGCTTGACAAGACAAATTAAATAATGCCCAGTGGCAATTCACATTTCTACCATTTTCTGGTTAGCCATTGATAAAGTTTGAAGACAGAGCAAGGGCAATGATCTCTGTGAATTAAGTGTTGCCTTGCTTCTAGGTGAGGTGTAAAGAGTGAGGACTAGTATCTTACTGGAACCATCCACTCCTGCCAGCGACCAAGGAAACCGAGACATGTTTTTCTATCCTATTTTCTCATGACCACAATGATCCTGCCTTATCTTCAACTCTAGCACCCCCACAGGTATCATGATACAGGCATTTTCAAGCAATGGTTGCTTTCTCTTCTTGCATCTGCTCCTAATTTCCCATTTCAGATATGTTCACTGTACAGTCCTTCTCAATTTTTCTCTCGTAAGATTGCTGTTCTGATTTGTGATCAATAATTCATCTCCACGTATCTTATGTCAATTAAGCACAGTGAGTAAACCCATTTTTGTACAGAATTACTGCTGTAATTTGAGTAATGTTTGTCTCCATGTAGCAGAGTTTGAATGAATTATTAGTTTGAATAACTGATGAAATTTGCTGGGATGTGATCAGCATATGTTCCAAGAAATAATTGGATTTTTTATTTCTTCAGTACCCTCCTCTCTTTGAGAAAATCAATGAAGGATCATGTATTTAAGTTCTATATCTCTACATGAAATGTACATGTGTACATTTCTGTTACTTACACTCCAGAAGAATTTCAATCGAAAATCGTTTCCACATTTTATGATTACATGTTATCCCGACATACATACTTGGGAAAATAACTCACTCTTGAGGTAAGTGTCCAGGCATAAATCAGTTTGACATATTCTGTCTCCATGGTTAGGAATGGCATTGAGAGGAAGGTAACCTAATTTTAAAGTTAAAGAATAACAGGGGCCGCAGCAACCGAAACAGTAATGAGTAAAAATTGTTATTCAGTGTCTAAACTTGAATATAGATGAAGCCATACCTGAGAGAAGAGTCTAAGAGAAAAAATAAAATAAAATCCAGCATCAGTTCATATTTGCCCTTTGAAGTCTGACTGTGTCCACAGAAAATGAATAAAAATTGTGAATGCTTTTTTTCCTGATGATCAACTTTTCAGCTGTTGACAATTCCAGGTTTTTGCCTTTTAATATACTGTGTCCAGTGTATATTTAAATACATGTAATTGGAGATCAGGAAGATTCCTTTTAATCTTTCTTACCCTCATTGCCAAGTGTAATGGTTCAATGTTGGAATGACATACATATTGCTGTTGAAATCAGTAGGGTAGAAAGAATCAAATCAAGAAAACACCACTCATATCCCAGGATGTTCTGCTTTATTAAAAGGCAATCTTGACAAGGCTGATTTCACTGACAATTGACAGTGCTGTAGCAAAACTGCCAAAAACTTTACTTTGACACAACACTTACCACAGTTGGTTTTTTTTTTGTTTGTTTTTTGTTTTTTTTTTTTTTTTGCTGTATTGTAGAGGAGCTGATACCTAAGATTCAATACTACCACAGTTCTAATAGTTGGGTAGGAATACTAAACTTCATGTGCTTATTCTTTTTTTTTTTTTTTTTTTTTTTTTTTTTTTTTTGGATTAGCATGCTCTCATGGTAAAATTACCTCCTTATCCTGAGCCCAGTGCCCTCTGACAGTGTTCTTTAAATTATTCCACAGGTGGAGGGTTGAATGTATAATACAAATTCACTTATTTGAGGTTATTTGAATTCACCCACCATTTAGTTTTAGCAGTGTGATAAAGCAATGAATTGAAATCACAGCACAAGTACAAAATACACTAAGCAGAATATAGCAAAAGCAATATACAGCTGCATCATAATATAAATGTGAGTTACATTATAGTTTCTAAAATACGGTTACTAACAAGATGCTGCACATCTCAGTTGGCAAGGAGGAATTTATGAGTTAAAGCCAAGCCAACCCTAGTGCTTTCCTTAAAGGTTTTCTGTTCCTTGTGTGGTTTTCATACTCTTAATGCTGGTAAGCCATGAATACTTGCACACTGCAGTCTAGCTAACTCAGGAAGACAAATATTTGACTCATTTTGTTAACTTGAGGACAAACAATTACACAAGAAGTTGATTTTTTCAGCTGAAGTAGCTGAGAAATAATAAATAATAAACATTGCCCTCTGTCTCCTTTGTAGTGGCTGTGGTCAGTCACCCTGTGTTCTTCCCTGAGGACCTCACCCTTGCCCATCTCAGAAACAATGGTTCACTGGTTCAACATACTCTTTCTCAGATTCCTGCTATGATAGATCCTGACCTCCTTCACTGCCAGCACAGAGATTTCCATCTTCTTCCAGCTGTTTTCTCTATTATCAGGTGACAAATATCTGTTACAGTGGTCTAGTCCAGTAACTGGTGAATTCATATAGAGAATAACTGAATTTTATAGGGACACGGTTATGGGATTTTGAAGTTAGCAGAATTAGACTCCCTCTTTTCTCAGGTGTCTACTGCACATCATTTAGCACAAAGAAACTGACAGTGGTTGAAATATTTGAGATGATTCCTGTGAATATTTTTGAACCAAAAATAAACCAAAATAGCAATGATGAGATTCTCAAGCATAAAAATCCCAAATGAAAATGTTTGGTTTTTTTTTTTTTCCTGATGAGTATTGGCTGGTTTAAGTGGTTGCAGGTCAGTGAATGTTGTGCCAGTGTGGGCAAAGAATTTATTTTGGAAGTTGCAGCTGTGTTTGCCTCTAGTTCCAACTCTCACATCTTTCTGCATGCTTGTATCAGGATCTGTGCAGGGAGAAAAGGCAATGGTAAATATTACATGCACTTGTACCTGCTATCTGCATATCCAGTGTGCCACACCATGCTGTGACCTTCCACATCAGTTGCATTTCATGCGTATAGGTGCCGGATCATGAACATAAGGGGGAATATGCTTGCCATCAGTCTCTGCTTATCCTCTTAGGTGGACACAGGTTAAGGATTCACAGTTTTGTGTGGTTTAGTGCATAAATGTCATGGAGCAGTATGCTGTCTGCTGTTACCAAGGAAACTTGTGATACAGATCTTAGAAACTGCCTGGGAAAGAATTAATGAGCAGTTAACTTAGTTTCAGATTTACCTGAGCAAAATTATTTGTGTGAAAAATGAGGATTCTTTCACACCAAGAACTTGTAGTGAAACTGTGATTGAGGCTCCTTTTTAGAGTTACTTAACTGGTTATTTTGAAAGATGCTTCCAAAAATTGGGGTATTTTATTGTATGTTTTCTAACACATTGAAGCTTATAGATGTTAAAATCCAAAATGTTTTCACTTTGGCAAGAGTGTAAAAAAAAAAAAGAAAGAAAAGACTGAAAAGGACCTCTGTGTTCTTCTAATCCCAGGAGAGGAGCAGTTATAGCTGAACAATTCTTGTCTGGTGCTGGTCTAACCAACTCTTGAAAATATATATTCCTCCACTCAGCCAATTTAATTCCTTTTTTATGCTCTTAATGATAGATTCCTCTTAATGTCTAACCTAAACCTCCACTGCTGCATTTTATGCTCATTGCTTCCATCCTATTCCCCAGTGGTTTTTGAAGACAATTTATTACGATCTTTGCCAGAATAATGTCTTCTCATACATATGCCTAAGTGTTCCTTTGTCTTCATTTTTCTATTCATGACTGAACAGTTCTCTCCAAATCTCTTTTTTATTTCATTTCAATCTATCCTCACAGACAAAGTCACTATAAACAAACAACTGCTAACAAGGAAGCAGTCTTCCACTTAGTTTTACTCTTGGAGCAAGCTTTATTGAGAGCTGAGACTATGTTCTAGATTCCTTCTTGTGAATGAAAAGTCAACCATCCATTCTAACAGGATACATTGCAAACCCCAAAATGATGTTTTGAGAAAATTCAATAACTGATTTAGTGGAGAACATTTTTCAAATACCTTGAGCATAACTATACTATAACATAATCACAGGTAAATAGGATTGCTTCTTATATCTACATTCACTGGATTACCTTTATTTGCTCTTCATTTTTAAAGAGGATATCATTCATTTTTATTGTCAACTGCTTGTGGCTAGTGTCTTATTTTGAAAACTAATGTTTATACATCAAAGTGTATAGTTATTTGGAAACGTTGTATCCTCATTATTACCACTCAATTATAAGTGGAATGTTTGTTCTTGAACAAATCATACTGAAGAAAGCAATACTAGGAGTTAAATCATGTAACTAAGCATGTTTGCAATTCAGGTTCATGTTCAACTGGCTCTCTTTTTGCAAAATAAATGATGGCCTATTTTTCCAAATGTTGCTATTAAAAAGGGAGTTCATAGCAAATTAAAGAAGTCCCATGAGGAGTCATTTATTTTGTTGCATCAATATTGAAAAAATGACAAGTTTGCAAGAAACCATTTCATTTTCCTTTGTAGATTCTGAGACATGTACTGTTGTATGCATGGGTACAAGCCACTGTCTTGCAGTTGGGGATGCCACATTCCCACAGTTGATCCTCTGGGCCAATAGAGAGTCTCCAAGTCATTCTCATTGTTCCCAAGACTTAAGCTCACTGGTCTGCTATGCTATAATTACTACTGAGAACTACTCCTTTTTCGTCATGAGACTGTGCATGTAGGAACACTGTCTCTCTGCTCATTCAGTTCATCCAAGATGCACAAGAGCACGCAGCACTGACTCCTGTTGTTCAAAAAGAGGGGATTGGCCCTAGAGCTGCAATACAGCTGAGATGTTCTGTCCCTGAATTATCTCTGCAGTATTTAGTAGCCTACAGCCTACTAGAAGAAAATTGTAATGTGGCCACTTAGAAATTATGGAAGCTCTTCAGAATATTCTAACATTTGCTTGAGTTGTGCAGATATTCAAGCGCAGTTTAGCAACCTAAAAAAGACTACAAATTTATTACAAATTTTAAAAGAGAAGTGGGAAAAAAAGCTTGAGAAAATACATTTAAGATCAAAAACATGCCTTTCTGTTTGGAAAAGCTTATGTGACTGTAGTTTATTATTTATATTCTTGAATGTCTACACTGCCCAGGGATTCATGGTTCACTTGCTTCTTCTTGAACTGGTGCACATCACCTGTTTAAAGCTGCTATTTCAAAGCAAACAAAACCTGTAATATTTAGAAGCAATAAGAATTTGTTCTAGGCCTAGGAACAAGGCAAAAAATGCAGTTTCCTTAGTTCCTTAGTCAGCCATATGCAACTGCCACTCTTCTCAATTGCTCAGTCTGAGAGCATTTGTCTTTTCCCAAGGATTTTATTTAAGTTCCTTTTCAATACAGTAGTATACGAGAGTGAGAAATAACAATTTTCATGTTAACTGCACTAAGCATTGTTGGCTATGAAGCATCAGTTTAATTTTGATTGGTTAGTGAAATTGAGAGTCTATGCTGAATGAAATTAGCTGGCTGTATTCCAGTAACATCCTTTCACTTTATATTTGTCTACATTAAAACAGAATGCATGTTTAAACTGGATAAATATTTATTTCATTTGTGTAATGGCTAATCCACAAATTAGTCAATATATCTTTTCACCCCTGCATTGTAGTCAACTTGTGTACTGTTTTTTATTATAAGCACACTACACTGGTCATTTTTTTCTACTAAATTAAGATTAAAATAATGTGCAATGATGTATCCACATATCCTGCTGACCCAGTCAAAAGAAAGAGAATGCAGCAGGGCTTTGTCACTGAATTATGACCACCCCTGACGGGACCCTCCGTACCTTGCATACATTTCTGTTGTAGTACGGTACAGGTCTATGACACGATGTATTTCTGTTTAAACTTTTTTGTGGGCACCCATGTTTCTCATTTCTTATAGTTACCAGAATAACAAACATCTCTGGGTGTTACAGTGAAACACTCGGGGCATTACAGTGCAATAGGAGGAGCAAGAAGTATGAGTTATCCTCTAAAACTAAAGGGCTAATAGCTTTTTCTGAGCTCTAAAGGTACATACAGTAACCCCCAAATAGAAGAGCAGTCTTCTCCTCTGAAGTTGAGAGATAACCTTTCTGAATCTCTGAAAGCTGCATGGTGATTTTCACCATAATATTCTGAACTGTATGCATACATATTGTCAGTGACATGTGCCTAGATTGTGTTCAAGAAATGGTGCATTCTTTTTTACTGCTCAATAAATTTCAGGCTAATTAATCTGTTTAGACCCTGCAGCTTCAAAATTACACGATTCCTTACATTCCCCATTTGCTTTCATTGTTAACAAAAATTATCGGTTATTTTAACCACAATGTTGTGGTAGTGGTGATACTACTTAGGAATCTAATAGCACATACTCTTTTCACAGATACTTCAGCAACATAGTATTATCTGAATGTATATCTCTGTTGTCTCTGTGAGTTCTTAAACCATTATGAAAAGATTACCATGTTCTGGTTTTACGCATATTTATTATAATTACAATATGCCTATTTACAAACTTATTTTGTCTGTATCTAATATAGGAACACAACATTCCAAGTAAAGAAGGACTGAAAGGTAAACCTCACATGGCTCCTAAATTGATACTTTTCCAAAAATAAATAACATGAAGTAGTAAAAACATTTGACCTTTTATGTACGTCATAAGAAAAGAAACTGAAAACTGGCATTTGATTCCTTGTATCTGCACCTGCAGTGTACATTGGGAGGATCCCAGTGTATTGTGTAAACTTTAGTTAGCATGTGAAAGCATTTAAAAGTCTTGGAAAGACAACAGAAATCTCGCAGTCACCGTCCTCTGATAAGTGAGTGAAAAGATTATTAAGGCAAAAGAAACAGTTTCGGTATTCACTCTCCATATCTAAAGTAAACCGATGTAAAAATTTCATCCTGCGTATCAAGAATGACTGCTAGTAGGAAGATACACACCTTGAAAACCTTGCAGCAATTCACAGTAAATAACTAAATAAACTAGGAAAATACGAAGTATCAGCATGTTGGAGAGATTTGCACATCAAACCACTTAGTAAATTTTTATCTTTATGCAGATTTTCCTGATAGCCAAGAAATAAACCAGTACTTTTAACCTTAAACTTCTGGAGGAACAGAAAGAAAATGTATCAAATGCCTAAGTGATTTCTAAAAAATTAAGTCTTAAAAGCAAAGTTACGATGCATCGTCCTGGAGGTAATGGAAGAAAAATATCTCTTTTTGTTGTTGGTTGGTTGGTTGTTTTCTTTAGCAATTCCAGTACATGGTGGTCATACATTTGCCTTTCCAATTGACTTGCCAGTGCCATAGGAGAAACTCTGCTTTTGTGCTTTACTTATTTTGTGCTCATTGTACCAAGGTGCTGGTTGTCAAAGCCAGGAAAAGCATAAGGCTATTAGTCAGAAACACTTGTTTCAGAGCAAGGAGGATGGCAATGAAAGAAAGAACAGAAGTGGAATATTCTGCCAGTGACCTGTGGTATCACTTTGGAGTTTAATAGGAGCTTAACTGAACCCTTCTTGAGGAAAGGGAATTCTGGTGTGAGCCTGGAACTGTGAGAGGTTATCAAGAAACACAGATTTAGTTGGCGAAATATCATGCCATGTACCATGCTCATTACTAGCAAGATAAAACATAGAACATTCTGCAAGACAGACCAAAGAAATATTCTCACTTCTGAGTTTATTTGGTCAGAATGGCTTTGTGTCTATCAGAGCTGATCAGCTCTAAATGAACACTGTCATAGGTCTTGTGTGTTCTTCGGAAGCCTCCACAAAATGAGGTGTTACTGTACTTGTGGAGTAACATTTGAAAAAGAATTATGCTCCCAGCAGCCTGCAGGTTATCTTTACAGTATGAACACTTCTAGCAGTAACACTATCCCTATGACCAGGAGAAAATTATTGTCCTAAAAAACAGAGATTATCAGTATTTCTGCAATGAGAGAGCTCCTTCCCTTCCCAGGCATGCAAATGCAGGAATGGCATAGTAACAGGATGATAATAATCTTGAGGTGATACAATGGAATGAACAAGTTAGAATAGTTGGTCTTAGTTCTGTCATCCAACAACACTTCATAACCCAAAGGACGTGGTATTAATCAGTGGGTCTGAAATGTAAATGAAGTAAATTCTGACAGCTTTTGATCAAAGGCAAAGAGAAGGATGGAAAGCTTCTCAGATAAGTCTCTAAGGGAGCAGTCAGAATTAGTCAGATAAACAGAACAAAAGTAAAATATATTCACATCCCAAATTTGACTAAATTTAGCTTTGACAAAAGAACCCAGAGTTTGCCCTAAGTCAGTGTAATTAACTGGTTCAGAAAGTATCAGTGGGCTAATGCCTTTCGGTGGCAGACTTTCTGCCCACTGAAAACCTGTTCGATAAGGTGTGGGCAACAAGATGACACCATCAAAGTGATTGTGAACCCTTTGATGAGTGCCAAGAGAGACAGTTTCTAAATGGGTATTAAGTTACTTACTGACTGGTAGTTCAGAAGAATCAGGTTAATACTTCCGTCTCTGGAAACTCTGAATTAGAGATGGCTGACTTACGATTCATTTAAAAAAGCAATCAGCTGGAGTTAGACTTTAGAACACTTTGGGTTTTGGTGAAAGAAAATGCATGTTAGAATGTAAGTCCCATTGCAGGTTTGTTTTTTTTTTTTCTAGGAATGGGTTTGTTACTACCATTAAGTGCCAGACTAAATATTCAGATATCTTACACTCACAGATGATGTCCCATAAAATCATCTGTTTGTTTTGTTAAACAACAAAACAAAGCACAAGAGCTTGGGATATTTTATTCATGTTGAACAATTTACTGTGGGAAACGGTTTTGACTGAATTGGCTTCATAACCGTCAAAGTCATTGCTCCATTTTTAGACTGTAAGTTAGGGGAAAAAAAGAAGCAGACTTCTGTTTTCACTTAATTGAAATTTCAACAATTTCTAAATAACTAATTTACATATTATTGCAAACTGTATGTTATAAACAGAACATTTTAAACACTGGCCTTGTTATGGAGTACAGCCTTGTTATGGAGTACATTCTGGATGTTCTACCTCTGGTAGGGCATTTTCCAAGTTGTGAAACTCAGACCATTGCAGAAACTTGGTGTGACTTCAATATGTTTGGGAGGGTTGAGGAAGATATTCACGGCAATCTCTCAGATTGCCTTCCAAAGCTCTTACAGCCTGCTAAGCCAGCAAATAGGCGGTAGAGGTGGGTGTTTGAGGATTTTCAGCATTTTGTTGGGCCCCAGAGCCAAGCTGCTGAAAACCTAGGACTTTCTTCACCTCCTTTCCTTCTTTAGTCCTACTAGAAAGCTATCAGTGAAGGAAACATTAGGGAGTGAAAGCTGATTAATGATTTCTCTTAGTTTCCATGCTGGCTATCAATGAGCAGTAGAAATAACACCAGACCTGACTATTCTGGTCAGATGAACAGAATCATGGTGACATTTCTCTGTCTTGGGTCTCTGGGGGACAGCAGGAAAACCAAGCTGAATTATACATCACTTTTAATTAGCAGCTGCCAGGACATCAGTTTGCCATCTGCAGGCAAAGACTGCGGGTTGCATATATGATCTTGGTAACTTCAAATTCCATTCTTTTTCAACCAAAATAATATTCATCAAGACTTTTAGGAGCTTAGATTTTTTTGTTTGTTTTAAATTGGAAAATTTATTTCTATCAGGTTTTTTTGAGATTATTATATGGAAAATTGGTGAATATTTTAAATTAACCCGTGTACATCCTTCACATGTAACATCATTCCTACGAATTTGGATGGTTAACAAAGGGTCTACACACTGCTTCATAGCTCATTCACCAAACCTAAGTTTGTAGAAAGGAGGTCTGTATTTCAATAAATTAATATTTGTTTTCTATCATATCAGTGCTGTATTCCCAATTGGAATACCCAATTCCAATACAGTGTTTTTTGATGGTTTTGTTTGTTTTGTGTACATTTGTGCTGTGGTTTTGGTGTTATTTCTTTTTTCTAGAAACTGCAGTGTTGTGCCTTTGAAAACACAGTAGATCTTAAATTATTTTGATAATACTTGGGAGGATATATAGTGACTCAATTAACTAATTACAAAACATTTCTTTCAGGATAAAAGAGGTATGGAAGATCCATTATTAACATTTCCCAAATATTCATTGATGAATCTTCCAGTGTACATTTAATAATAATAAATATACATTTATGGAGAGAAGTTCACTTCTGTTTTTTTAAAAAATGTTTATAAGAGAAAGTGTAAGATCAGCAATTGAAAAGGTAATGTACTTGCTAATGTTATTTCCTTTATGTTGTAAAAATCCTTTCATGGCATCCTTTAGTATCAGGACAGAGTGTATTCAGAAAGTGAGAGTATTGGTGAAGTAACCCAAGTAGTGGAGGGGCAGTGGAAAGTCCTTTAGTCACTACAATAATCATCTCAGAATCAGAGAATTGTACAGGTCGGAAGGGATCTCTGGAGATCATATAATCCACCCCCTGCTAAAGCAGGTTCCCCACAGCAGGTCAGACAGGAAAGCATGCAAGTGGGATTTGAGCATTTCCAGAGTCTGAGACTTCACAGTATCTCTGGGCAGCCTGTTCCAGTGCTCTGTTGCTATCAAAGAAGAGATTTTTTTTCCTCATGTTCATATGCAACTCACTGAATTTGTGCCTGTTGCCCCTTATCCTGTCACTGGACACTAACCAAAAAGAGTCTTGCCCCATCCATTTGACACCCCCCCTTTAGATATTTGTAAGCATTGCTAAGATCCTCCTCAGTCTTCTCCAGGCTGAACAGCCCCAGTTCTCTCAGTCTTTCTTCGTACAGGAGATGCTCCAGTCCCTTTATCATCTCTCTGGCACTCCGCTGAACTCTTTCTAGGAAATCCCTGTCTTTTTAGAACTGAAGAGCCCAGAAATGGACACTAGATTCCAGATATGATTTCACCAGAGAAGCACCTCCCTCAATCTACTAGCCATTCTTTTTCACACATCCTAGGAAAACATTGGCCTTCTTGGCCACAAGGACACCAGGAACATCCAAGTCCTTCTCTGCAAAGCTCCACTCCAGCAGGTCAGCCCCTATCCTGTACTGATGCACATGGTTATTCCTTCCCAGTTGTAGAGCTCTGCACTTGGCATTTGTTGAACCTTCTAAGATTGCTCTCCAAAGAACTCTCAAGCCTGTCCAGGTCTCACTGGAGATTAGATTTTGGCTTTATGTACACTTCAAGGATTTGAGCACTCAGAATTGTAAAAATAATATCAAGCATATCTACTTGTACAATATCATGTCATTGGCCTCTTAGAATAATTTTTCAAAATTTGGCATACATCCCTCAGAAGATAATGAAAGCTATAGGAACCTCTTCTACAAAGGTATATAGACATAGATATGGAGTCTATCCCGCAAACAGTAAGACTATTCTTAATTTCTGTGTCTAACTGCACTCAAAATATGCAGTTTTCTACGTTCATAAATGAGTTCAAGGTCAAGTGCAGCATTTTAGTTATCAATTAAATATGTCCTATAGTTACTTCTATCTTCTGCATTAGAAAATAAATAAAAATCACAGTATTCAATTTTAAGGGAACAAGCATGATGTGATTTACAGTGTCTGGCTCAGAGTCTTCAGATTACCTTTCTTATACTCTGGACAATAATTTTTCTATAGCAGCTGGACCATAAACTATGTATTTTTTTTCCTTTTGTATTTTACTCTCCATTTACTTGAGTACTTCATAACTCATTTTATATTTGTTTTGTAGAAGCCACATGTCATCAACGTGCTAGAGCTCACACTTGGGAATAGTGCATATATATTTCATGTGGCTATCTAAAATACCCAACTCCTAAGTTAGAACACCATGCTTTTTTCCTTGCTATAAATCCGATAATCCTGATTTAAATACCTTTGCACTTGATTTTTCATTAGACAGGCTGCTGCATGTCCTCTCTATATAGAAAGAATTTGGAGAATATATATTCAAAATTCTTTCAGGCTTCAACTTTTCTTTCCACCTGAATCACCATTTAAAAAAAAAAAAATAAAAAAAGACCAAGACTTTTTTAGTAGAGACTTTCAGAATATCAGGAAAAAGCTTTTTTTTTTTTTTTTCTTTTTTCACATTATTCATGTCAATTAGAGAAAAAACACAGAGCTGGAAAAGGAGAACTTGCACACCCATTTTGGATCCAAGGTACTTCGATTACAAGGAGCTCAGTGTTTCTGCGGGTGTTGATGAACAGAAGTGAGCAAAACAACATGGCAAAAACCGAGGTTTAAGTTATGGTAGCTTGTATTAGGAGTTTGTCTCTAGGAATGTAGGTATGGAGAGGCTGGTGTGCAGCTGTATGTTACCAGTAGAGTGGCTCTGGTGACCCTACTTTCAGAGTGATATAGATGCAGTGAGGCAGGACATTTCTTCCTGTAAAGGGGAAAGGGTTCCTGAGAAAATGAGAATCTGTCTTGAAACAGACAAGACTGTGAATGCTCAAGGACAACTGAGCAACCCACATTCCCTAGTTTCCAGAATATATGAAGAAACAATTTGGCATGAGTAGAGACTACATATACTCCTTTGTAGCCTTTGTCTCTGAAAAGCTCAATATATATGTTAGGATCATTTATCACTACTTTCTATAACTCCATTCAAGTCATTGTTTGACTGTGGTTTCATCTTAATTTACAATATGTTGGCTTTAGCTTGTTTCATACTAAACATCAGAGCTCGAAGAAATAAAAAAAAAAATAGGCTCAGATTAAACTGGGAGATTTATTCCCCGATTTTATGTTGTAGAGAGTTAAGAGCAGTAAAAAGGAGTGAGTTAAAAATAGTAAAAAATCTCTACCATAAAGAACACTTGCTTTTTTTTTTTTTTTTTTTTTAATACCATTGAAGAACATCTTTTCAGTTGGTTCATAAAACTAAAGTGGTCCAGGAACGATGCAATGTATAATTAGTAGGAATGGTGGATGTAACTGATTCTTTTCAGCTATTACTTTCATTAAACTTTGTATTCATTTATTAAACTCCATTTTACAAAATCCCTGGGGGAGGAGGACCATACAGCTACTTTCTAAAGTATCTAGAAAATAAATGCAAGGATAGTATTGACAATTTTAAATTCTCTACATGGGTTATCATATACCTAGAGGAAAATTGTCAGAGTGGCAAGAAAAGCTGAAAATCAGCAGTGTGAATTTAAAATTTTAGTGTAGAAATTATTTTTTTTTCTCATATTTTCAGAATGTATTTTGCTTTTTAATTGAGCACAATTTCAAGCTGTCATCTTTTGCATTCTTCCATTCTCAGCTGTTGTCTCATAAATGGCTAGAGAATGCTCTTTCTCTATTTAGTACTAATTAATTTTGTTAATTAAATGTCACCCTGCTTTTTTCCTTATTAGAGTTTTTGTACCAAAATGGTTCCCAGGACATTGCTGCTAAAATCACTGAAGATAAAAAAGAAAGGATGGAAATTGCATGTGCAAGCACTAGGGAATTCATTAAATGCATTGTAAGACTTGCAAAAGCCTCTTGACAAGCAGGGCAGGAACTATAAGGCACTTTCCTCCAGGAGTGAGCTCATGAGCTAGCCATTTCTGTCAGATGTTGTGTTGGTGGGCAGTACTATCACAAACTGATGGACCCAAGAACCAGTGTCAACTCGTAATCCTATTCTGAAATTTCTTACTATAGCAATTACATTGGCTGGAAATGTTGTCATACTAATTACTTAGAACCAGTGGACAAACATCTTGTTATTTCTTTTTAGACCTGAAGTATCAAGTATGTAGTGGAAGAAAATGAGAAAGGATGACTTTGCTTCCTCCAATTTGCCAGCTGTGCAACCATCCATTAAAAAAGCCTTGTATTCTTTTCTGGAGGCATGCTGATGTGTATACATGGCAGTTGACTTGAAGGTGATTACTGCATTTTGAACCCCTCTTCTAGCTCACGACACAGTGTAACGCGTATGTTAATAATGCCCTTTTGCAGTGCTGGAGGGTATTTTTTTGCTATCATGATACCCAAGCATACACCAATTGTGTTAACATGGGAAACTGTTAGTGAGGAACATAATCCAGGATATTATCAAGAGAAACATACAATCCTTGTTGATTTCTTGACACTAGCATTAATAACAGAAGCAAGGTTTCCTACAAGTCCCCAAGTTTTTAGTCAGCATATTCAGTTAGTTCTTATTGTCATTCATCATTCTCCAAAGACTTTTGTAGGAGCAGGGAGAAAGAGGGCAAATGCATCCATCTGTGTTTCTGTGGGCTGCTTCTGCTCAGTTTTTCTCACTGCCTAGGCCTGGGACTAGGAGGTGCTGCATGCCTTGCACCTGGGAGAAACACCTGCTGGCACTGGGACCAGGCTTAGGTGATGCAGGAAGGCAGACCCATATTTCTGTCAGTTTTCATGGCTGCTGAATCAGTGCTGAGTATTTTACAGAGTCCTCTTAACTTATGCACATGCTTGAAATGCACGGGGATGGCTTGGTTTGTCGATGGCAGTATGGCTAGGGATTAACCCCTGTACTAACAAATTAAACCTGCACTACTCACCTAAATATCGACCATTCCCAGGCTGCTTCTGGAAATGTTCAATGAGGGCAGGCAGTACATGCAATTGGAGTTGATATAGTTTAGCCCTCTGAAACAGTACAATTCAACAAGAAGACCACATAAAGCCTCTCTTGCTGTCATAAGCCTCTCTTTTTTCCCTCTCCCTCCATGAGGAAAACATCCCTCTTTGGCAAATACACTAGAGATTGACCCCATGGCCTGTTGCAAAATAAGTCATAATTTAGATTTGCTTCTTGAACTTCCTAAAATTTAAATATGTATGCATGGAAGCACAGCATCCAATGACTGCTAATCTCATTGTGTTAGTTCATGTATTACTTAATAAAGAGTATATAGGACTTCTCGTCTGATTCTTTAATAGAAAAAAGCTTGCAGTTACTATTCGGAGAATATAGACACTGCACTGCCCAGGTTGCAATGAGAGGTTGTTTTTTTTGTTGGTTTTTGTTTTTGTTTTTGTTTTTGACAGGAGTGAGAAAGCAAAGTGAATAGAAGAAGCAATATGTCACAAAAAAAAATGCAATGTAAAATGTATACTGTAAGGAAAATGTAATATATGTGGATTTTAAGTAACATAGACTAATTCTAGGAGTACAGTAGATTTATCAAATTAATCCTTTTAGAGGATTCCAGCATTTGGTCCTTTAACCAGTGAATATCCACTTTTCTTGAAGCTACTTTCGTTGCCAACATGCATGCACATTGCCAACATGCACAGGACAATCCAAAGCGTTCTCCACAGTTTAATGAACGGCTTTGGTAAATTGAGGAAGTTAATGCAGGTCAACCACTGCTATCCAGTCTATCCCCTTGCTGTGCAGACACAGTATGGGATGCATTTGTTTGACAAGTTTGTACTATCTTTAGAGATGCTGAAACTGGTCTGTATCAATGTCCAAATTCAACAAAGCCAGCCCCTCACTTTCTTCATGTTTTATAGTACTATATTTCAGCAAAGATGTCTTGCTATGGTTAAGTCCTAAGCATAATCAACATAATCAAACTGAACTAATCTATTTTGTAAATATTTCAAAATAATGAATGCCTTCCTGGAGTTTTGGATGGATTATCCACAAACAAATGTGCAAACACAAACCCTTTTTTCAACCGAGTTCTTTATAATCAGTGTTCAGCCAGCTCTGGAGATGTGGCATTGTTACAGTGGTGATCAGGAGAGTAAAAGCAGTTGTGAGGAGAGCTTCAAGAACAAGTTAACCGTTCATGAATTAACTGAAAAGTGGTGAAAAAAACGACACAGGTATAGAGCAGATTTTAAAGAAGTAGTACTAAAAATAAATATCTTGGCATTCCTGAAAGAAATAGGAGAAAACTGCCCAATTATGTCACATAACAGCTGGCTAATGTTAGACTACTGAATCTTATATAATTTATAACATTGTATTGTTATATTAACGTTATATTACTGAATCTTAGTCATGTTTTTCACTGCATAACAACAGGGAAAGAGCTAATATATTGTTCATATCCTAAACTTGTATCTGGCCCATGGTTACAACATCACTGGGAAATTACTTAGAAATAAACTATAGAGTGTGTACTATCAAGATAATCTTCCTGCACTGCCAAAGCCATACAGTCGATAATATAATAGTAATAATAATACCCTATATTCCTGACATTGACATGCTAGGGATATCGAATACCATTAAGTCCAAACAGCTCTCATGGGAAACTAATCCATGAATGCAGGTGTTTGAGATGAACTGGTTTCAAGACATAAGAGAAAATTAGGTTGCCTGTGTGGATGGACAAGAGGAGTATTATAACCTGCTCTTGGTAACAGGCTGTCATCAATTACCTCTCTCCTGTACAGGTCAACAGGGGAGCAAAGAATTCAAAGGCATCGCTGTAGCCAGCAAGATCTAAACCTCAATCATGTCATTGATCCACCCTCAAATGCCCTTTCCTGCGAGTTCCTCAAGGCAAGTTAAATACAGTTATTTTTTCTGACTTCTCACTGTTAGATCTTGTACACAGTCTCACAGAAATAGAGTCAGCATCTCTGCTGCAATATATGCTGTACCTATTCTATTGGCTTGCATTCAGCAAGTTTAAGTCAATTCCAATCATTTTCCAACTTAAGCGCCAGGGTGGGTTTGGTGCCTTACAGCATAATGCCAATCTAAAGAGGACTGTTGCAGGAGATTAACTTGAAGGAATTTCCTACTAGCTGAAGGAGAGAGCACAAAAATAAGAAGGAAATGAAAGCAAGGTGGAAGGTTAAAATATAAACATCAGGAGATCATTTTAGAGATTGCTGGAGACTGGTTGAAGTGGAGGAACTTGAAACAGACAATAAAAAAATGCTTGGGTTGTAGGAGAGGTGGTGAGAAAATATTACACACCTTATGGTCACATCTGAAAACACAATCCTTCTGTCCGTGGAGGTAGGAGAAAAAAATGAAACATGAACTCTGGGTTTGCTATATTTCTATGCAGCCAAAAACTGGCGGATTTGAGGGATCCTGTGAACTGAACAGAGCACTGAAAAAAATCATTCTAACAGTTTCTGCAAAGAGCAGAACTTTTGTATGAAAAGTGGGACTTGGTTACAAAACCTGTGTCTGAAATTTAGTTATATTCTGAGGAAGAGGTTAGTGGATCTAAAAAGACAACCAAACAGAATCAGAAATTTTGGGTCAAATGAGAATAGAAAAAAACTTTACATAGATGATGAATGACCCATTGATCTGAAGCTTTCCAAATCCTGGTGGTAACAGTAGTAGTCAAAGGTAGCATTCTCACATGTAGGTAACAAGCTAAGATATACACTAAGCTATATACAGCAGATCTGAACAACGCACAGTGCACAGCTGGTAGCTTGGTAAGTGGGGAGCTAATATTGAAATGGGAGAAAGATATAAAACTCTCACATCAGAACTACCTGACCTGAGTACTCAGACCTATCTGAAATACAGGAGAAAAAAACATCAGTGGGCAATTACGTATGGCAATTACATACAATTACAGGTTCTGAATGTTTGTCTCTAACATGAGTGACACAGGAGAAGAGATTTTTTTGCCACTCAGCACTGGCCTTGCTGTCTTCTCCTTTATATCCCTCTAGGCACGGTTTGAGTGATTCCTTGTGAACACCATCCTATTGCCTTCTGTTCTTTCTTGCTACTGTGTACACCAGCAGTATTGCTGTTTTTAAAGTGCAGTCATTGGCTAGGAGTAACAAAGTCTAAGAAAACATTACGTTATAATGAGATTTGCAACCAGAAATTATTTTCTTCTCTAAGATACTATAAAATTTGCTGAAAACCCATCATTTAACAAGAAATTAAAACCCAAAACAAGTATGGGGCAATACATTATTTGAGAGCGCTGTACAAGTCTCAAGCAGTTGGTTACATAAAATTTGGTGTGTTTCTGTAGTATTTTCTTTTATGTTTCACTGCAGTGCAAAAACTTCAGTGCAATATTTACTCTATTATTTATTTATTTATTTAATGTACACAACTGTTGTTCCTGCCAGCATAGACATACAAATATAAGATCACTGGTAATATCTGTGTGCATTAAGTGAGTCATATGTAGCAATTTTGGTATTGACATCTGTATTTAGAAATGTAGTCTTCCAGAAAGATATCCAGAAGAGCAGCGGAGATGCAATTGTGTCCAGCATTATCCATGATGAAAGGTATTGGTTTGAAATTTTAAGTTTGTGCAAAAGTAAAACTTCTTTTACTTTTAGTCTCAAAAACTAAAGAAATAGTTTGGTGCAGAACAGTTCTGTAGGTAAAACAAAGGTAAACTGTGAAATGAAAACCAACAAACAATAAGCTCATGAAAAATGAGATGGTTGAGTTGTGCTATGTTTCATAAAGCCTGCAATCCATCATCTTTGTTTTTAACATATTTAGGATTGTTTGGTTAGCTTTCTTTAGGGAGGTAAACTAAGATGTTGACATAGCTGCTGGAATATTCACATGTTGATGCAAGAGTAGGGAGGAGCACATTTACAGCCTGCAGGCTGCTGTTGGATTCTCATGTTTGCTCACACAACTCCGGACTTCAGTTTCACTCTGTGTGTGGTTTCCTTGTGTGTGAGAAGTAACCATATGAATCCCATGAAAAGCACAAAGTGCTTGTGCTTGACAAATTTAAAGAGCTCTTTGTTTTCTTTCTTCTTTTTCTCACTTAAGGAGAGAACCTTATTGTTTCCACTGTAACTTCAGCTCTGTTCAGCTCTACCTGGGTGAGAGCAGCAGTACAGATTCTTGCTTTGCAAAACTACACCTGCACACGTAAACACAGATATAGATGCAGACAATACAGACACAGAGATACATGGTATGCATGCATGCTTATGTGTAATACCCCGAAATATCATCTCCTGCTATATCTTAATATTAAATGTGGTCAATCTGTCTGTATTTATTTTTACCTGTACAACACTGTAAACATCTGCATGAATATGAAGACCATCATATTATTTTTCCTCCTCATTGTTTTCAGGAAAGTATTTTTAAATGTACATCTTGTTACTTTTAGTGAAATCATAACTGTTATTGCATAACAAAGTACTTTGTTTTTTTTGTTTGTTTTGTTTTGTTTTTTTTTGGTAATCTGCCAGACTTTAATGAATGCATGCTTTAATACTTAGCAAAAGAAAAACGAAACTGTATTCAGATGGCCTGAGTTTGATATTTACAGTCATGTATTTGAAAAGACAAAATACAAGCAGCTGAACAATGTGAAAATCAGGCTACATACTGGCTAAAATAACCATTTTATGTTATTTTGTATGTTTTCTTGGGGGAATTATAAAATACCAATATTAATTTAAGTAGGGTGCAAGAATAGACTATATTCTGGAATATATTTCTTTGAAAGTGTTCCTAAGTTACTCCATCTTCCTGATGCGAAGACTAATGAATGGCAAAGGTGGCTTGTGACAGGAAAATTCCATGTGAAGCCCTGGCCAAGTGCAAGCAGAGTGAGTTTTACCTTTTATGTGGCCAATTTTTCTCTCAACATGCCCTCACTGTGAATTTACAGATGCAATCCTACAAGCCTATTCCATACTATCTATATACAACTATGCAAGGCTTTTCAATTTGTATTATTCATTTCCTTTTTTTTTTTTTTTTTTTTTGTGTGTGTGTGTGTGTGTGTGTGGAAAGGTTGCATAGAGTAATAAACAAAGATACGTGGAGAAAATAGAAAGTTGTTCTTTTATTTTTCCTTACACCAACGATCAATAATAATAAATCTTGGCTCTCAAAATGTAGTATATAGCTGTGACAGTATCTTAGTGGGGTTTTGTTGAAACCATTAAGTCAAGCCACTTCTGCAGAGTCTAATCCTTACTGCACAGTGTTTAACACAAAGCATCTTCTACTACAAACCTCTGCTCATGTTATTAAAGATCATCAAAACTTATTATGGCTTCACAGATTTTACTGAAAAGTCTATTATCCTTCCAGTGTCCCGTAATTTTTTTATGGCTAGGATTTTTTCTGTTTAGGCTGGCTTTGCTGGGTAAGGTAGGTTTGAGGTATGAGAGTATGCCCGCTACCCATTTAAATAAATGTTAAGATTTTCCCTGGAGAAACTTAATAAAAATGAAGAAGTGGTAGTCTGCTCAATTAAATTAGGGTTAGGATAATACATAGGTCATTCCAAAAATAATACTTCCTATTTATTTCCATGGAGTACAAATTGCACCATAACACCGTTTGGTAGAACAAATTCTCAGTTACAAAACACTGTTCTCCAGCAAAATCACCATTGTTAGATGACTCGTGGATGAGCTGAGAGAGGCACTTTCCATTTAATGGCATGATAGCTGTGCATAGCCATCCAGAACGTGGCTTGGCTTTTACATCTCTGTCTCCACTGCTGAAATGCACCACCCGCAACTTAACTGTGCTCACATCCAATATTTGGTCTCCATAATTGTTCACCAATTGTCAATGGATGTCAGTGGATGCCATTTTTTCTGCATGGAGGAATTCACTGACACACCTTTGCTTCATCTGCACTTCCGTCTCAGATGTCATTCTGTCAGACTGTCCCTCTGCTGCCATCTGTCACATGGCAACAACACGTCACAGGTGTTGCAGTCTTATAAATTTTATATTTCTTCATATCAGTGACCTTAAGAATTGAACTTGGATTGTAACTAGTTTACTTATCAAAGTTTTGTTTGTGATGAAAACAACGTTAACAGAACAAAGTTGTATTTTCCAATGATTGTGTCAGGCAACAGGAATAACAGTGTGATGATAACCACTCCTACAAACCCCTGTCAGTGACTCACAGGGATATTTGAACAAAGCAGTCAGGAGTCACTAATGGATTGAGATATACCTTTCCCCCAAAGGAATACCTCATAAATATGTATGAAAGTATTCAGCATTATCAAAACAGTGAAGATTACTGACATGGCTTATTGATGCATTTTGTAGTCAATAAGTTGTTTTAGAGACTCTCAGGAAGAGAAAGGAAATAGTAATGCATGCTTTTATTTCCTATTGAGCTACGTTACACCATCAAGGAAAAAGTTCACCACAGCCATATGTTTCCCCTCTGTTTTGCTTTCTCATTTCTTTGCCAATTCTATTTGTCAAAGAAATGTCAAATGTACAAGACAACAGAACACAAAATGCTTGACATGAGGATTCTGCAAGCCAACTTCAGAAAACAATTTTGAGGATAAAATCTTACAGAAGTTTTGCAAAATTATTTTTTAGCATAATTTTATATGAAAATATTTTCTGTTTTCATTCAACTACTGTAAATCTCTTCTCTGCTTCTTAGCTGTGCTACAACACTGTCACACTAGCCAGAATGAGGTACATATTCAAAGGACAGGGATAAAGATATAATTGATAGTAAACGGGAATGGTTCTAGATAATAGCGGATATAATAGCTGACAAACTACACAAAAATCTGGGGGAAAAAGATCCATAAATCAAAGATGCTAATTGTTACTTCCACTACTTGTTAAGATGAAAGATGACACTAACTAGGCATTTTCTCAGCATGATCTCTCATAAACAGATGTCCAATGCCTTGGGTAAACCTGTACGAACTGAGAAGTATCTACTGACTGCATCATTAGTCTTCTTCTGATTTCAAGCCAGGGATGCTGAAAAACAAATTAGTCAACTGATCCTTGCTAAAGTCGAGTTTTATTAAGCAAAAGCATTTGTTGAAGGGTAGAGAAGAACACTGGGTGTACGCTGAACTTTATGTAACAAAATCCCAATGAGAAAATATTCCTGCAGTTTTGAATTTGAGCAATTATTTGCAAACTTGACATTCTTTTTCCTGTGTCCAGGTCATAATGTACATTCGTCTTTTCTCTAAAGCATGTATCTTGGATATGTTAGCAACATGAATATGCTTGGAAATAAAACAGCTGCTATTCAAGTAAAATATCACATTTTTCCAAAATCATTTTTCACAGGTGCTGCGTTCATCACTATTTTCTTGGTTATACCTAATAAAAGAAATGAAATGGGTCCCTAGGTCACCCATATGTGAATTGTCAGCTCTAATAGGCCTGGAGGTAACAATAAGCAGCAAAACCACATTCAGTTTCTCAAGGCAATATAGTCTGAAAAGTAACTGATGCATTTAGTGACATTTCCTTTTAAAAGTGTATAGAATTAACATGTTCTTCAAGATGTTGAAGCTATTTTGTTTTTTACAAGATTTGGTAAGTGTCCTGTGTATATGAAAAAGGAAAAGGAATTACTTAGGGATGGGCTTATTGGAAAAAAAATGAGAAATGATAGGATGAAATCAAGAAAGGGATAATTTATACTTATATCAGGAAGAAAATTCTGACTGAATGATTAGGTCATGGAAAAATACTGTAAAAGACTTAATGGAAGAGAGACATTATGAGCTCTTATCTGTATATTTCTAATAAAAATAATATCTAGAAAATTAAATTCAAGAAATAATTATGCATTAAAGGATGAGTAGGTCTGGATTAGATCAATTTAGCATTTCTTCCTATCTCTACTATCTATATCTCTGTGCTTACTTTGTATGAAAACAAACCCCAATGAATTGCCAGAAAGTAATTATCGAGGACATAAGTAGCCTTAAGAGAAAAATTTACAAATTGCAAATAGATTTAAAGTAAGGAGGGCTATTGTTTTATTGCCACTGTTAAGCTTTTGTTGTTTGATGAGAAAACAAAAAAATTAGGGACTAAAATAAAAACACTGTTTTGCAGAAAAGCCCAGAGACCCTTCTTCACCAGCAGTCCTTATTGCAAAATTCACACCGAATGCTCTGCAAAGCTGCAAGTCACCAAATAAGTCACTTAGATATTACTTCAGCATCTCTTTACCACTGGTTGCTTTAGGAATTAAATTAAATAGGAGCTGATGTATCTGACTGTAATGGATCTAATAGACAGCTGCCTGAGTTCAGATTGAATAAAACCAGGATAGAAAGAAAGGAATACAGACCCTTAATAAGGAATATCCCCATGACACAGAAGGATGTAGGGACACATTCTTGCCTCTCTTGAGTTCAGTAGGAGTTTGGCCTTGGCTCCAAGAGCAACAACACTGAGCTGCAAGCCTCCTGCCTCAGCTAGAAAGGAGCTATGACTGTGCAGGCAGTTCAGAGCTTCTGCTCCACCAACCACCTGTACCCCTTCCAGCACTTGCACTTCTGAGGGTGCTCTGCACACCTCTTTCTGATCCAGAATTGCTCTCTTTTCACACAACGCTGGATTGCTGAATTCATTGTCTTGTATTAGCGGTAGCTATGCATTAAGACAGTTTAATACACACAAAAGATTTCTTTCTCTTTTTAAATAATATCCAGAATTACAAGGTCTGTTACTCTTGCTTGCACAGTAGTGCATTTGAGGTAATCTGATTTTTCCCAGCAGTATTTCTTTTCTAAACTCATTACCTTATAAATATTAATGATGCATGTTTAGAAACAGGTTTGATTAGCAGTTTCATTAGCTATGAGTAGACAGCAGAATAGCAAAGTGTCAATATTTAACTTTGTCTTCCAAAGTATGATACTTAAAAATAACTTTAAAAGTCATAATTACAAAGAAGACAGTGCTCAATAATAGAAAAAATATATATATATATTGTTTGTTTCTAACTCTTTGGCTTATTTCACATTTCATACTAACAAACTAATATCAGTTGGATAAAATACTATTAATTTGATAACAAGACTAAGTATCTTCCAAATCTAGGAGCTTTTGAAAAATTGATTATGATTTTGAAATAGCTATATTTAAGACCAAGGAGTTTATAAGTGAAATATGATAAATACCTGTCTTCTGAAGTGCATGCTTTGCCAGCAGCTTATATATATATATAATTATATTTTTGTGTGTAATCTTCATCAAATTGGGCATTAACTGCAAAGCAACCATCAAATACTACAGATGATATGACAGATAATATAGAAATATACATTTAGTTACATTATTTCATGGAATCATAGAATGGTTTAGGTTGGAAGGGACCTTTAAGATCATCTAGTTCCAACCCCCTGCTATAGGCAGGGACACCTCCCACTAGACCAGCTTGCTTTGATATCATGTTTATCACTGTATGACTTTAGCATATCATTGGTTAGCACTGATAACATGAAGCAACAATTGGAAGCTTTTATCTACCGTCAGCCATTTTTTTGTTGTAACACCTACCTTCATTTTACTTATATTCTCTTTCAAAACTGGGTAGGTAATGAGTACAAGCAATTTAGATGTAAGCTTATTTGAATTTATGAATACAATTTGTCTACAGTAACTGTAACTGCTAAAATCCAGTAACCAGATTTTCTAGATGTATAACATAGAATGTAATGTGTTACAGTTTCTCATCATAGCAAATGTCAGATAACTGTTTTAAAACATCTTCAGAATCTGAATGCTTGCTAAATACAAAACCTGCAGGTTGCCAAACTAAAATTAATGTATAAAAAATTTCACATACAAAGCAATTATTTAACATTTTTGTTATAATTATTAACTGCAAGATTTGGATGCTTCTTGCTTCTATGTCAACTATGTTTTCCACAGTGTTAGAAAATAATTATTTCAAATACTGCTTCATATTGCTGAACGAGCTAGAGCTGAATAAACAGCTGTACAGTGCAAATCTGTAATTTCAAATTTCATAATACCTTAACTTCAATTCCCAACCAAAACTGCACTAGAGGGCCTTTTTTTACAATATGTCCCTCCCACGAGTAATGGAAATTTCTGATGTCAGAAAGCTGTGCACAGTAATGCAAGCTTGTATGTCTAATTTTGTATGCAAGTTCTCACTGCACATGAAAGTACCTGGTTACTGTGCCTCTGGGCAGCACAACAAAACTCTCAGCACAGCATTGTGCTGGAAATGACTCTTGCAGTAACTTTATTAAATATTTAACTTTAAAAAATCTTAACAGAAACACTGCAACCCTCATTTTCCATGGATCATAGAATCACAGAATGGCCTGGGTTGGAAAAGACCTTAAAGATCATCTTGTTCCAACCCTCCTGCTGTGTGCAGAAATGTCCATGTAGTCCATTAATCTCAAATAGTGCTGAAAACAGGGCATCAGTCTCCACAGCTAAAATACTTCACATAAAATATATGAATCTCACTTTCCTAGACAATTTTCCCATCTGTTGACCAAGAAATTTTGGGATCTCAGATTGAAACCTGCCAAAATTAAGATGCATTTGCTTTCAGTGGCACTTATTGACATATCTTCATAATTATTCCATTTCTTGTATTCTTTTCCTAAAGAAAAAGAAGAAGATTGCCTCTGTTAACTGGTACTGTGTCATCTGTGTTTTCTGTGTTTCTACCGTGTGGAAACAGAAGAAATCCTACCGAATGTTTTGCGAAGCTAGTAGATAAGCATGGATCATGGGGCCATGGCTTTAGAGAGGCACTGATGCAATTATAGCTGCCACAGATTAAGCACAATCTCAATTTAAAAGTCGCAAATTTTAAATAGCAAAATAGGAGATTCAGTTTATGTGCACTTTCACTTGGCATTCAGGAAAAATGAAAGAAAAACTACAAAAGGGATGTTTTTACCAATAAAATAGAATACATCAGGTAGAAGAACCTGAAAGTTCTGAATGTGCAAATCTTATAAGCTCGCCTACATTCATCCTTACTGCTTACAAAGTCGGGAAGTACAAGCGACAGCTGCTTAGAGTCAGGATGGAAAATGATGAGTCGGGTAGAAAAAAAAAGGAAGTAGTAAAAGCCATCTTATTCTCAAAGTACCTACTGAAATGTGGAGGAGTCTGTCATCTGGCACCCATCAGGATATAAACCCTGGCAACAAACACAAATAAATCCCAGAGGGAAGTTAGCAGTACTTCAAAGACACCAAAGTAAGTTCGCAGTTAGCTAGCAGTAGGCTGACCTCAAAAGTTAATCATCAAGGATATATGAAATATATTTTCTGTGACTAAACAGTTCAGAGATTTAACCCTTCCTTCTCTTGCTTCTTACAATGCTTCATTTGTTTTCAGTGAGACTTTGATGATAACCTGTACAACATCCATGAACCACTCATTAACTGTGCTGTTATAGTGGGTGCTTTGCCAATCAAATTATGTGCTGTTTTTTCAGACTCGCACTTGGGCAAATAAAATATTCAGTCACAGAGGAAAAGAAATACAGCTTACATGCTTCAGATTTCCTTTTGGTGTGAATGCTTACCTCTTCACGATGGCTATGCAGGTATTAATATAGAAAACCGCAATTCTTCAAACATTTGTGCAGAATCTTAATAGTCCAGATGTTCATGAATAGTAAACAAAAAGCAACAAAAACATGAATGAATGGAGCAGCTGCTCAGAATGCAGAAGAATGTTTGCAAACACCATTTTGAAGTATGCAATCAGTCCTGGTTCAGAGGGAAAACTTGGATAGCCAACAAAAAGTTTGAATAAGCAGCTGAACATGTCAACAGTACTATGTAGTCTACCCAAGCATTGAAGCTTTTCAGCAGAAACAGAAATCTCCTTTTCTCTTATGATTATTTTTCACTTCGAAATGGGTCAAAACTAGAGCAAGAAAAATGTTATCACGTTGATGTATTGCTAAGAGGTCGCAGAGCTCTACACGCACGTACACATCTTTGCTCATTAATCTGACTGCCGTACTTTTGGGTCCCATAGGTACATAGGCCCTAAATTTCTAATTTATGAACTGTTCGCTCTCAGAAATTGGGCTTAAATGGAGATCAAGTGATTGGGATATTACACCCATCCTTCTCACCTGAAATTCTCAAAAACAAGCTATTTAGAGGGTTGGTAAATAGGTGGTGTAATCTTCATTATTATAGTTGTCATGTCCTATTGTTCATAAAAGATCTGCCATGGAGCTGTTATTTGGTCTGCTTCTGGAAAATGTTCTGCTCAAACGAGGCCAGGAACCAGACAGCAGGGGCTTTTACCTTAATTTATTGCACTCTGAATTTCTCTGTTTAAAAATTTGGTGCTGTCATTTGTGTAATTTGTAAAACACTGAGTCAGAATTTAAAGCCCCTGTTGTGTTTTTGCTGTGCTTAACTGTAGGTATGGGTAGATATGTCCAACACTGCTGGATAGCCATCTGGTAAATGTTCTCTGGTCATTTATTCATCAAAATTATCCCAGTGTTGGTTCCAAGCTGAACACCTGCAAACTGCAGCAATGTACATTTCCTCTCTTTCCTTCCTCTGTCTTCTGTCTCCAGGAGTGTGCTCTGCAGGTAGATCAGCAACTGGTCTTAACAAAGTGATGGTACAGAATGAATTACAATTCAGAAGAAAAACTAACAAAAGGAGTATTGAGTTATTTTCCATTAACAATTTCTGAAATGCTTTGTTTTCTGTCAATTTTTTGTTTCACATTTGGCAATAACATTAGTATGAGGAAGCAAAAGACCCACTTCTTTGTGTGTACACACACAAGCTGGTTTCAGCCACAGTCAAACGTCAGAAACTGATGATGGTAGAAGTGAGTTTTGATGGCACACATGCAGTGTGTAGCTGAATTTTTATCTCCAGAGAGCAAGGAGAGTTTTGATCTTTGTTCAAATGTTGTTGCTGATTCAGATTTTGCATTTAATGGGCCTTGTAAAAAGCCCAGTGAAGCCAATGCAAAGATCACATTAAGCTTTAATAAACTCCAGTTTAGGCCCATAACAGAATGAATATACTTACAAGCATAGGGACATAGCAATATGACAGACGCACTGGGCCACATGAACGTAACAGGAGAAGTAACTGCCTGTACAAATGCATGGACTATCTCAATAATTGTGTAATTTTATCATCTTAAATTCACGTTGCCAGACTAAAATCAGCTTTCATCTAGCCTACAGGCAAAGCTAATGCTAAAGTAGCCTGGAGTTCATCCACACAGGTTTTACCTTTTGTGGAAGTATGTTGAGTCTAGAATAATAAAGATGTTACTCTATGCTGATATACAGATATCATTACAATTTGGATATTTCCCTTATTTGGTTGTTTGATTAAATTAAAGATAAATATTTTCAGCCCTGTTTTAAATAAATATGCTCTAAAATTTCTATCTGCCTGCAGAAAATAAGCTGTCTCGCATGTCATACTCTATTTTATACCTTCCAAGCTTTCTTTGTAAAACTAGAAACACACAAAATGTTCATTTTAGGTCCATTTTAGCTCCAGTTCTCTTAGTGTAAAATGTTCCAGTGGATACCTCATTTGCTGTTAGCAGTCTCGTATCATCTGTATCGTTTGTCTTCTCTTGCAAATCTAGCTGACCACCTTAGAGTCTTTCAGCAGGAGATGAGAAAAGAAAAACAACACTTCAAACTGTTTTGAAACCAATTCACAAAATGGTGCTAATGAAATGAATGGGAAGAGTGGGGTCTTATGTGATTCAGGTGGAGACAGTTAGAGAGCTCCTTCTCCATCTGACTGTCACAAGTCCATGGGACTGGACAGGCTCCATCCTAGGGTGCTGAGGGCGAGGGTGATTGCCGAGCCGCTCTCTGCCATCTATCAGCATTCCTGGTTATCTGGAAAGGTCTCAGAGGATTGGAGGCTTGCCAGTGTGACTCCCATCTACAAGAAGGGCCATAAGGAGGATCCGGGGAACTACAGGCCTGTCAGCCTGACCTCGGTACCAGGGAAAGTTATAGAGCAAATCATCTTGGGTGAGATCACATGGCACATGCGTGGCGTCCAGGGAATCAGGCCCAGCCAGCACGGGTTCATGAACGGCAGTGCTTGACCAACTACATCACCTTCTACAACTGGGTGAGCAGACCGGTAGACGAGCGAAAGGCTGTCGATGTAGTCTACCTAGACTTCAGCAAAGCCTTTGACATGGTCTCTCACAGTATTCTCCTGGGGAAACTGGCTGCCCATGGCCTGGACGGGTATACCCTTCTTTGGGTAAGCACCTGGCTAGAGGGCCGTGCCCAACGGGTAGTAGTTAATGGAGTTAAGTCCAGTTGGCAACCCATTACAAGTGGTGTCCCCCAGGGGTTGATACTGGGGCCCATCTTGTTTAATATCTTTATTGATGACCTAGATGAGGGGATTGAGTGTACCCTCAGTAAGTTTGCAGATGACACCAAGCTGGGAGGTGGTGTTGATCTGCCTGGGGGTAGGGAGGCTCTTCAGAGGGATCTAGATTATCTAGATCACTGGACCAAGGTGAATGGGATGAGGTTCAACAAGGGCAAGTGCCGGGTCCTGCACTTTGGCCACAACAACCCCATGCAGCACTACAGGCTTGCGGCTGAATGGCTGGACGACTGTGTGGAGGAAAGGGACCTGGGGGTGTTGATTGGTGCTCGGCTGAACATGAGCCAACAGTGAGCCCAGGTGGCCAAGAGGGCCAATGGCATCCTGGCCTTCATTAGAGATAGTGTGGCCAGCAGGAGCAGGGAGGTAATCGTCCCCCTGTATTCAGCACTGGTGAGGACACACCTCAAGTATTGTGTTCAGTTTTTTGTGTTGTTGTGAGTTGCCCCTCACAACAAGAAAGATATTGGGGCCCTGGAATGTTTCCAGAGAAGCACAACAAAACTGGTGAGGGGTCTGGAGCACAAGTCTTATGAGGAGCAGCTGAGGAAGCTGGGATTGTTCAGTCTGGAGAAGAGGAGGCTCAGGGGAGACCTCACTGCACTCTACAACTTCCTGAAGGGAGGTTGCGATGAGGAGGGGTTTGGCCTCTTCTCCCAGGCAAATAACAGGACCCGACGAAATGGCCACAAGTTGTGTCAGAGGAGATTTAGATTAGACATAAGGAAAAGCTTTTTATCTCAGAGAGTGGTCAGGTGCTGGAATGGCCTGCCCAGGGAGGTGGTGGAGTCACCATCCCTGGCAGTGTTCAAGAGGCATCTGGATGAGGAGCTACAGGATATGGTTTAGTGTCTTGTGGCAGCAATGGTAATGCTACGGTTGGACTACATGATCTTGTAGGTCCTTTCCAACCTTGTGATTCTATGATTCTATGCTGTGAAGCAATGGCACTAGCAGAAAGGCAGAATTTCTTCTAGCATCATTGCATTCAGGTGAAATCTCCAAGCTATCACTATCAAGAGATACTGGTTTAATTTCACAGTCTTCAGGTAGGCTAGCCAAAAAATACCAGCTAGAGGTGAAATATTGAGCAGCACTGTCTTCATGATTCTACTTTAAATCTCTATGAGGACAGGCAGCTTTGCTAATATTGGTAGGAGCTTATTTAGGGATATTTTCATATATTATGTGACAGAAGTGGGTTATCAAGTAATGCAAGACACATGATCTCACATATTATAATATCTGCAAAATCAGGGTGAAGCAAGGTTTCACTTAAAACAGCTCATACTTTTCCAGCTGTTCCCTTTGATTTCTTGTTTTGCATGTCTAATGCTTGTCCACTGTTGCTTAAATAGGAGGTGCCAGATAATTTATCAATGAATGGTTGACATTTTTTAGCTTATTTTCTTATTTGAAATCCCACATGCTGTATTTTTAAATGAAAATAAATGATTATAGTATAACCAGTCATAAAGCAATTTTTTCCTCAGAGTAGTGTGTCATGAAAGGGCATATGCATAGAGCTAAGTGTCTAAAATGAGATCTTTATAGCCAGCCTAGACACAGAGAACAATGGACTGAAAGTGGTCACTAATGACATTGTTAATGATAGATACCATTACCTTAGAACAGATGTCAAAGTGAAATAGCATTATAGCCTTCAAGATGGACTGCCTTGTCCTTCTCAGTAAATCTATTAAGGTGGCTTGCAAGAACAAAACAGCAGGGTGTATCTTTTATCTCCTTTTTCTGAAATGCAAAACATTTTGTGCCATGGATGTAACTCATTTACCTGCTAAAGGCTCAAGGTACAAATTTCGTGCATGGAAGATGTGTGTGGTGGAGGTGAACAGAAGTGAATAGACAGAAGATTGGTTTGTGGAGTTGTATTTAATATAAACTCCAATTCTGACTACACAGAGACAAAAAAGTGATTAATCTAGAGTAAGATAAAAAGCTAAAATGTTGTCAGCACAATCTAGGAGGAACAGGAACTTTGAATTGCTGTAGCTGCACCTAAAGACTGCAGAGAAATCTGCTTGGTGATAGGTGATAGGTATAGGGCTTAACTTTAAGAAACTGTTTATTTCTAATCTGGGATGTGAATTCCCATGTCTGCTTGCCTACAAATCTCTGTAAGTATGGTTGTGTGTGTGTAGGAATAAATATAGTGATGAATTTCTTTAGAAAGGTAGGGATAAATGGCAATGCAGTGGTAAAAATATCAAGAGAAAAAGTGACCTATGGCTCTAATCTTTTTTCATTATTTACATTTTAGACCTCTTGATATGAAAGGTAAAGTTGATTCTAAAATTTTATGTGAAATCATGTACATATGTAAACACACATGTGAAACAGACACATGAAGGTCAAAAAAAAAAAAAAAGAGCATTAAAATGTTGAGAACACTGATGAAAAAAAAAACCAATTTAATATTTTATTCACTTATCATTCAGCAAAGTACACTCCTGCCACACAATAGATTATTGAGTACGTGCATCAAATTAAACTTGATAGAATATGAATTGTACTTTTTGTGAGCAGTCTTAAAGTACAGAGTACAGAAAGTGATTTCAGATGACTGTGATTTGGAATATATTGAATGCTAGTTGCAAATACTCATCATATAAGCTATGGATGAATTCTTTCTAGAATTTTTTCTAGAAATAGACTTCCTTCTATCTGTAGGTTGTATCTACTATAGTATTTATTTCTATGTGTGTTTATATTTCTGGCTTAATAATGAGAAAAAGAATGGACATTGCCCTTTGGCTACAACTGTAGTCTAAATTACCACATATGACAATTAAATTGAGATATCTATCCATCAAGCCTAAAAATGAATACATAAAATACTCGTATGTTATGCACCAGTTTTATCTCAGTGATGTGACCTCTGGATCATCAGCTACCATTGTGGATTGGCTTTTTTATTGTGGCTCTGCAAAGCACTTTGCAAGATAACAAGGGTGGCACCTATATTAGGAGGATGGCTTGGGCACAGGTAGATGCTTTTAAACTCTCAGAATTGTGCAATAAAATTAAATCTGCAATTTTTATTGGGATTTGCAGCATGTTTTGGAACAGGAATCATTTTGATTTTGCAGAGGGATAAACAGTGAAGAAGAGAGATTATGGATCATAAAAACTTGATCCAAAGTTCAGTGAATACAACAGGGTTGTTTCAGTTTCTACTGTTTCAATGAGCCCTGGACCAAGCTCCAGGAGTTGGTCTCAGACCAAAGTTCCCCATACTCACAGAAATATTTCCTCACTCAGACAGAGAAAATGTGGGTCCACATTTTGCAGCATTTCTGCATACAAATCAAGGGAACTTGTTATTACTCTCAGTTATTTCAGTCCTCAGTAATAAACAGGACATGTGCCTCGCTTCACGTTTTGCTTCAGGTACCACTACATTATCTTAGAGGGAAAATTTTTATTGTTTTTCTGTTGTGATGAATCTTGCCAAAAGAATCAGCAAAGGAGAGGTAAATGGAAATCACTGTGCTTGTACTCCACAGTGCCTGTTGTACTCTACAGTACAATGCAATAACACTGGCTGCAGCTGGGGGAACATGAAGAATTTACACAGACCCACCCGTCCCAATGCCTTTTTCCAACATCCCAAATCTAATTTCAAGGCAAACAATGGTGTTGGGCACAGAATTGGAATCAACTGCAGTTTTACTATCATGGAGAGAGGTGCTCATTTGCTAAGTGACAATAAACATGAGTTAAATAGAATAGAAACCTAATGAGCAACCGGAGGGGCAAGACAGTGATTTTCATGAAGCCTGGTGGGACTTGTTTGCTTGAGACAGGATCTTCAATTAACAGCTTTCTGCAGCTATGGTTATTGTCAGCACCTGTATCAGTTGCTGCTATTGGGACCTCAAAATGCTACAGGAAATAGCATTTGGCTTGAGATTGGAGATTTTTACGTTTTCTTCCATGTTACCACATTGTACCATATTTTTAGATCCTTGGCACTAGGAAGGTGACACTAACAGGAATTAGAGTTCCTACAGAGGACGTTTATGAGCTCAAGTATGCTTGTGACATCCAGACACTCAGCAAATAATAGAACAGTTGCCAGTCTAACAGACTGTTACATATTGTTTCAAATTAAAAAAAGAAAAGCACATAAATTTAAATGACAAGCCCTTGAGACAGAAAATGGCATTTTTTTAAGCATTTCTGCTTCTACATTCAAAATGTCTCCAACAGCTGAATACTTCTTCTCTAAACAAGACAGTGAACATGACATAAAGGCAGGTGTTTTTGTTTGTTTTCTGTTTTATGAGTTTGAAAGAGATTCAGAGAGAATAGCCATGTGGGCTAACGCATATGTGCAAGCAAGTAAAGAATATGTAACAGACTTCATACCCCCCTGCCTTCAGTAATCCTCTTCTTAATGCTTCATTTCCTCAAAAATTCTACATCTTCTGACTCCAAAACCAGCCATCTCTCTTCCAAAATCACAGCCATCTCTGAGTCACTTGCACTGTGGTTCTGATTTTGAGTGGGCTGTCTGAACGTGCCTCTGGACGTATCTAAGGATGGGAGTTCTCTAAGGAGGTACTGCCTGAAGTAAGTTTTTTAGGAAAGCTGGAGTAATCAGAGATGGAGGGGTATTATGCATGAGAAAATGTGGCCCTGAAGCTCTCAGGCTCTTTTATTATAGTTCTGGGAAGAAGCTCAGTTAGTAGCTGGCCCTCTGTATGTTAGTGTAAAACTGCAAGCAGACCTATCGTTATCCCACAAATTCCTAGGAATAATATATATATATATTTAAATATCCTGATTTTCTTGGGCAAAAGTACAAGTAGAGTGATGTTAGGTTGATCCAACTTCTGAGAGCTTCACCCTGAGAAAGATGAATTATCTTTCTCTGCTATTAGAAATTAAAACAAATGGCTGACATTTGATCTGTTGGAGTACCAGATCATATTTTACTATTCTTGTAAAACAGACTGTCATAATCTTGAATGTAACCATTAACTTCACCTCAGCCTGAGCTATGGAAGCTCGCATACTGTTCCACAAATGCTGATAAAATCTTTCCCCTTCCACACCACATCCTCTAGAAGAACTAGGTTGTTCATTTACGTACCAAAATGTCTCTCTGATTTCTGGTTTCATAGGAATTGTTTTATCCAACCGGTGATAATATTGAAAATGATGTGCCTGTCTGAGCTGTTTTGAACATAAAAAGTGGAGAGGAAAGGTATCAGCATATTTGCCTTCTTACAGAACTGCAGCTAAGTTACAAAGAAAATTCTCTCCTCCAAATACTCATAAAATGTGCATGCTTTTTTCCTGTCTCTCCTGAAGGGAGAATAAATGAAGATGTCACCCTTGAGTTTCAGACAATTCTTGAGCTTTTAATAAATAATGAGAAAGTCCAAGGTCAACAACCTGATTTCTGAACTATTTCTTTTCTTGTTCTCCTGTTTTCCTCAAATGAGAAGACATTTTGACAAAGATAACCCACTCCCTTCCTAATGTTGAAGAGAAACAGAGGTCTTCCCTGAAGGTTCTAACCTTTAACCCCAAGAGATTTTGTAGGAAGGTACGGTATCATTTGTTCAAGTCAAATCATTCATTTTCATGAGCCATTTATTTCTTTTTTCTTATGACCATTGTGTTTCATGTTAATTCACCAGATGAACCTGCTCTAAAAGCACCACACTCAAAGACTACTCCTGTGAGATTTATGACAGACCGAAAGAGGTCCACAAGTAGAAACAGCTATGCATGAACGTGGATGAAATGTTCTGATTATCCCTTATTCAATTTTATCTCTAATACTGTATCATCAGGCTTTAAGTCAGTTGACTTAGATGTCCTAAAGCCTTTCACAGAATCTTTGGAACTTTTAGTTCCAGTTCTTTGTCTTAGGTAAGATGCGAATTTCTTATTTCTATTGAAATAATGGAATGAGCTTATTGCCTTCAAAGATATCTTTTCTTTCTCTTCACATCTGGCAAGAGAATCTATATCTTTTATCTAAAATCATATAATTGTAAAATGGGATGAAGTGGAACAAAGAAGAATACTTTGACCTATGGTGGTCTTCAGATATTGAGCAAAACCAACTATTTTCTCCAATTGGATAAAAGCTTTTTTCCCTGTTTTCTCCTCTTGGCAGTTTAGGCACTTGGACTCAGTGATTTATATTCAATGTGTCAGTAAGAAGCTGTCAGAATTGGGAGATATTGACATTTTTTTAGTCAAGCTGTGGATGAAAATAGAAAAGATAAAAACTAACACCATAAAACAAAGTGTAAAATCCTGTTCATGCTGCAGTCAATAGCAGATTTCCTAAGATTTCACCCAAGGGATTTTTAAAAGCATATAGGTGACGCAGGAGCCCTCATAATACGGTTTTAGAGTGCAAAGGTATAGAAACACTTTGTGAAGTTTCTGATTTTGACCCAAGTTGAAGTATTAACTGATACAGTACATTGTGATTTGTCCTTCTTGATGTCTACACTGTAGGTAGCTAACAAATCCAAGAACCCAAAATCTATTAAGATTATTCAAATGGGAGGCAATGTACCTAACAACTATCAAAAGTTGTCTGTGCTTCTTTACTAACAGTTCTTACTTTAAGACTGAAGAAAACCAAGTTTCTTCACTGAATTCCTGCAACTCATACAATAATAATTATATTTTGCATTCTTTATGGCCCAGACTTCCCAGCTATGGTGAATAGTGTTCTATACTCAAACTGCAGAGAAACTCAGGCTTAGATGTCGTGTGTTTAGAAAATCTTCTTTCTTTGTATTATTAATGATGGAAACCTAAAATCGTGATAATTAAATGATGTATAGTCATCAGTTTTTGTCTGCATCTATACAGAATTATCAAGAAACAGTAAAAAGAAAAGAAAAATACAGAAGGCTTCTACCACTGAAGTTTCTCCTTTCTGAAATATTCACTCTTTCTGAGTATGGTCAAAATTCATTTATATTGCAGTCAGCAAGTTTGCATTAGTGATTCACCCAGTTCTGTCCACATAGTTCCTGTTCTTTTTTTTTTTTTTCTTATTTTATATTCTCTGACCAACACATGAAGGGATTTAGTTAGCTAATTAACTCAAAGAAGTGAAATAACAAACAGTATATATAACAGTCATGAACAATAAGGTATCAGGAGTGCGCTTTGTATGTCTCCCCGGTTTAAGCAGATGTTTAGATTTCTATTTTTTTAGTAATTCCTCAGTAATAGTAATAATAATACTCAATTCATTTTGGATGAAAGACTGCGGAAAAGGTTTTCTCTGAGCATAATGAGGACATTTCCAATGACATCTCTTCATTTATGAGAGAAGAAATTATACTTGTATTATATATTTGGTTTTTTTTTGAAAGTCAACAGCTCATTCTGTGGTGCAGTCTCTGGCTTCCAGAGCTGAGAATAATTTCACGTGCCTTAAATATTACCTGTGGCTTTCTCTTGTCCTTTATTGAAAACAATAACTCTCAAGATCACTACCTTTCATCCCTCCTGCAATTTGAACTTGGCTACAGGACAGGCGGTTGGATACAAAAGCATCTATATATTGTCTCATATCTTTTCTTTCAAATCCAACATGTCTTCCAGCTTTACTGTCTTTCTCATTGCTCTTTCTTTCCCCTCCCAAGGAAGCATTCTTCCCAGCTCTTGCCTGTTGTGCTCGTCAGGTGATGCACAGAGTGCTAACTATTGGCTCAATGCTGTGCCTGTGCTGTGGCCCTGGCACTGGAGGTGAGCTGGGGCAGGCCAACGCAGTTGTAGCGAGTCTTGTTTGGGGACTGCGACTGGTTATAGGTTAACCAGGAAGAGCCAGAGGGACAGGTAGTGAAGACCAGCCTGCTTGCTCCTTTCATGTAGGCCAAGCACAGTTACACCTAATATTTATACACTGTTTATGAACAAAAATACACTCTACTGCCGTGTTGCTTACTTTTCCCTGGTGAACAGTTACCTGCTGTAGTGATCACCTTTGCCATCTTCAGCTAAAGCAAAACTTCCAACAGGAAGAAAAAAGAGAATCATTCATTAGCCTTACACCATGCGAACAAATAAATACAATGTTTTCCTGTTGCAAAAGTCTGCAAATACAAACTTCAGTGCCCTGATTATGGCCGAAGGCTCCAGAGCACCTTTGAATCCCCTGGTTGGAGCACATCTCTCCTATAGCAGAACCCACATGTGACAGAACCGCTGCATGTGTGACAGAAGTGGTCGACCTGGGTTGGGTTGTGCATGAATTTTTGATGGATCAAAATGAGAACCAATGCATTTTGTTTATGAGACACTGATTATATTCAATCTGTAAGAATGTAACACAGAGGAGACAGTGCTCTTTTATTTCTGCCTGTCTAAATAATTTCTGCAAAGAGGAAAGCTTAGTAAAGTCACTGGAAGCCTTATGAAGGCTGAGAGTAAGCAACTTCTTAACTGCATCCATGTTAAATTACATCTCCTTCCTGTCTGTTTATCACAAGAGGTAACGTCAACCATTTCCTTGCCTGAGTGTTTTACACTCCCAGCCCTTAGACGCACCCGGTTTGAAATGACTTGGTGTGTGAATGCTAACATTTGCAGCATGTAGAAGGAGAGTTAGAGCAGACAGAAGCCTTCACACAATGACTGGATGGCAAGAAGAACAATGGGTGAGGTCACATTGGATCACAGGGGTCTTAGCAATATGATCATTCATTTTGAATTCCTTTGAATCATGGGTATTAGTGTTGGCACAAATTCTTGTTAAGGGCAGCTTTTTCCCTTTTTCCAGACTATTCTGCAAAGATGATTTTATTGAAATGTTGGTAAATTGTATGTGGATATTCAGCTTGGTGAAAACATCCTCTTGATCTGACCCATACATGTAGGTTTTGTAGAAACCTGTCAGGAAATCACTAAAAATAAAGGTGAAATTGATCTTCCAGTGTAATTGTACAGCCCCAAAAGAAAGTAAGCACAAATGAAGAGAGCAGACATTTCAAATTTTTTCCAACTTGCAAGTATTATTTCCTCACAGAGGAAAGGAAGATCTTAATAGGGTATCTACAGTGGCTCCAAATCTAAAACATACGGTTACTGAAACCAGTGGCAGGGCACATGACTATAGGGCTGTCAATGCAAGTGGCAAGCATTAAAGACATTTTTCCTACCTGGCATCTTTTGGACAATACACAACTGAAAAAGTGAGACATGCACTTAGTGTGAACTATATCTAGAGTTACATCCACTGCAGCAGAATAGATGCTTTTCCCTCACTGTCATGCATTGTAGCCTTGATGCTGTTGGCATTCAGTGTGTTGTCATGAAAAACAAACAAACAAACAAAAGCGAGCAGACAAAACAAAAAACAAAAAACAAGCAGTTCATTACAGCACCTTTCCAGAAGCAGACAGAGAATTATAAAATGGTGGGATTATTCAGGCTGGAAGGATCTCAGATTGTCACCTTGCCCAACCTCCTGCTCAAAGCTTTTACTTTTCCTGCTGCTGATGCTCTATCCTCTCCTCAGTTACCACCCCTTTAATTGACCTGAGTGTTTGTGAAGCAGAAGAAAGCCCTTTCTTCCTGTGCTTGTGCTCCTTATCTCCTACAGAGCAGCTTTGACTGGGGGTCTCTCTTTTCTCTGCTCACATCTCCATCATCCATCACACTCCTGTGTAAGAGGCAGGCAGAATCTGGCACTCAATGAATTGAATGAAGTACTGGATTGGGAGCAGTAGCAAATCCCAGCATCCCTCTGCAGATATAAGTTTTAGTAAATAAGTGGAAGTATTTCATATAATTAAATACACTCCTAGAAAACCAGAAAAAAAATACCCTAATTTAGAAAATTATTCAGAATGGCACATAAAGCATGCTGCTTATTTCATAGTGATATTGCAACAGAAGCACACATCTCAATACGTTCATGAAAGATCACAATTATTCATCATATGATCTTTCAATCTGTCTTGTTTTAGGGCATGTTGTTGCTGACATCACTTTAATAGCTTTACCATATCCAAATTCCACATGCCCACCTCCCTGTCCCCTCAAAATTCCCATTTAACCAGGGTTCTCATTTTATCAATCAGATTTTGTAATAGAAGTCAGGTTTATGTGTCCCTAGTGGCTAAGCATTTCTATCCCTATATCAAGAATTAAGCATCTCCTGAGAAGGAAAGAGAGGTCAAGTGCTGTAATAAACTGGATTCCATCAAGAATGTGAAAAAATGCTGCTCCGACCAAAGCTAAATGGAAGCATAGCCGGTTTGAGATGTGATGTGAAAGTATAATGAATCAGCTATTGCTAGAGTTTATGTCTGCTGTAGTTGATTCCTTCTCACTCTCTCTGACACTGCTATTTACTCTGAATCGCACTGAAAACTCTTTATACATACATGATGTATTCAGAAACCAGGGCCACAGCCAGTTTAAGGAGCAATAATTCCATAACATGTAGTTATGCCTTTGAACTCTATACTTTAAAACCATAATAAACTATTGGGGATGAAATCTGACTGAGGAATAAGCATAAAATAGGTATAAGCAGGCAGATATTGAATAAGAAAATAGTTTCACTGGACTTCTGGTCCAGAAGGAAAAGTGACTGAGGAATCTGCCAGCCGGTGCCTGTAGTTCAATAGGTGAAATGTTTGCCCCATCAATAGCACTGGGAAATCTCCTATTGATTTCATTGGAAATGGTATTTTCTTCATACTTGATAGCATACCACAGCCATTTTTTTCCGTTTTGTATATTAAATTACAAGAGGAATGAAATACCGGAGAACAAAGGGCTTTAGTATTTAGCAGAAATACAATGCTGTCAGTATTGGCTTGCTGTAATATTTCTTTTTTTGCAAGAATTTTGCAGATTTTTTAATGAATTTTTTTTTAAAACAGGCTTCCCAGATATTCTGAATAACCAACTGAATGACTGAGATGGAATACATTCTTGATATTTATTCTGATCACAATATTTATTATTTGAAGCAAAAATTATTTTTGTTTTGAATCCAATGAGATGTAACATATTATTGTATATTACTACATTCAGCTATGAGGCCCCCAGCTTGAGAAGGACATGGACTGTAAGAGCGAGTCCAGAGCAGGACACGGGGATAGTCAGAGGGCTGGAACACCTCTCTGTGAAGACAGGCTGAGAACACTGGGGTTGTTCAGTCTGGAGAAGACTTTGAGAGACTTCACTGTGGCCCTCCAGTACCAGAAGGGAGCCTGAAGGACAGCTAGAGAGGTACCATTTGCATGGCCATGTAGTGATAGGAAAATGGGCAATAGTTTAAAACTAAATGAGACCAGATGTAGATTAGATCTCTGGAAGAATTTCTTTACTCAAAGAGTGCTGAGGCACTGGCATAGCTGCCCAGAGAAGGTATGTATGCCGCCACCCTGGAGGCACTGAAGGCCAGGTTGGATGGGGCCCTGGGCAGCCTGGTCTGATGGGAGATGTCCCCCTGCCCATGGCAGGAGGCTGGAACTGGGTGAGCTTTAAGGTCCCTTCCAACCTAAGCCATTTTTATTTCTGGTGGAATAATGTTGACATTCATCATTAAAAAATTGTTACTAAAATATTGCTTCATGTGCAAACTGCAGCATTTGGGGCTGAGCAGAAATCAGGATTTTACTTACTTACACTACCAGTAGTTGGGAAAAGATGATATATGGAATTCCCTGTAAATTAATACAGGTAAATTTATCCTTTAATTGTGAAGATGGCACATCAACTGTAAATACTGATGAGAAGTTTCTTGAATTTCTAAAAAAAAATCCTTGAAATACTTACATTCCTATTCTTTCTTATGAAGATCACGTCTGAAAATAAGACTTGCTAATCTGATGTTACTCCTGAACTGCTTTTCCTTAAGTCTGCTACTTCTGTGTATACTGACAGGAAGTATCCTTACTTTTTCCAATTATATCAAATGAAAATGTCAGAGGTACTATATGTACTTGCAAGCCTCATCTCCACTGTGTTGTACGACTACAAAATAAAGACAATCCAGGGCATTATTGTGATTGCCATCCATTTCAGATTTTCAGAAGTGCTGGAGATGATTGCTGGGTATTACTGTACAGCACTGTGTTGTCCTCTCAAAATAGTGGTTATCGATGTACCGAGAGCCTGTGGAACTACTCACAAGTTTTTTGGCCTTTGTAGTGCTCTATCTACATGCATTATTAAATAAAATATATATATTTGGAAGTTTCCTTTTCTAGAAGACATTTTCTTGCCTGATACTAAAGAGAGCTTCCTTACATATCTTCACAAAAGGCAGAAACAATCATCAGTACAGATAAATAGATTGTGTGTTTAGTTCTCTTAATCAGGACAGGTAAAACTTCAGCTGATGTTTTCCCACTGATCATGAATATTAATTTCTCAGAATGCCCCAACATTGTTGAAATAAATATTTTCTAGTGAAAAATATTTTCTTTTCATAACTTTCAGCCAACACAGTTTCATTACCTTTCCTTTGTGTATTTTATGCAAAAAAATATTGAATCTTAGGTCACAGTTTTCACTGTTCTCTCCCTGAACATACAAGGAGAAACTTGTCAGGAATAACACTTTTTACCTCAAAGATGAAGCTACTTCCATAATTTTTGGAATGAATGCCAAAACAGAATCATTTTTATTTTAATAATATTTCTATGGAAGTTAATAAGAAACTTCTCTGAAAAGATAAAAGATGAATTTTGAGATTTCTGGACATAACAAAATCTTAAATGTAAAATATAGTTGCAAGAATTTTCAGCTATTCTCTATAGTCACTCTTTCACATCCATAAATCACAGGCTGGAGTACAATTATGCTATTATTTCTAAGTGTGAATAACAATAATCAACCTAAATGGAATAGGTTGAGAATATTAACTTCTGTGATATTTTCTCTCAGGAAAATAATATAGATGTCACGTTGTATTATTCTAAAATGATTTTATTTTCTGGGGAAAAAAAAAAAAAACACTTTTTCTGTCTGTGTTCTAAAATCAAAGCTGGTGTAGCCTGACAACCTTTGTCTTTCAGCAAATGTTGAACCTAGTTCAATTTGCCCATATATCAAGCTTTTTTTATTCCAGAAAGGGACAATATGGGAAAGTAACTTTTTGAAGGTCAACAAAGCAGTAAGTTGAAATCCATGTTTCCTGTGTTGTGTGTAAGTGTATTAGACATGAGGATTGAGTATGTGATGCAGATGTATGAGACGAACAGTGAGATTTCACTATGGATCTGCTTTTGCAAAACTGCCATTAGACAGGAAATTAGTATACGTGATGGAGATAGATTTACATTTCCTTAGCTCCAAGTTGCTCATGTGGATTATGCTTTATGAAATAGTGGAAAAAATCTTGAAGTTAAGAGTCTACAAAACATCATGCTATTCATCTGTTTGGGAGCCACATGGGAGCTTCTCACCACAGCTGTATGAATTGTGATGTGAGGCTGGAGAGAAAGGTGATGCATATAGATCACAGGCACTCTCAGTGTGCTCATACCTCAAGTGTGTGTGTGAATGTGCCAGAGCTCCCAGCATGTACGTGCTTGTATCCTTTGGACACCAACATTTCTGTCCGTGTGAAAGGCTTGCTGCAGCATCATGATTTAGACGTTTGTTCTTGGACTGATTCCTGCTTTTATTCACTGGAAATGCAATCAGTTTCTCAGAATTTTGTCTTGTCTTCCCTTAAATGTCCAAGTGATGTAATGAAGATGTAAAGTAAGTCTTAAATGTAATTTCTGTGGCACTTATAAGAAAAAAATTCTGAAATCCCTTTTTAGGGCTTTAAAACTAATCTCTCCATTGCAAACTCATGCAGGCGTGATCTCACCTTTTGGCTTAAAAATCATTTCATCTTGCCAAAGAGTGTTGCTACTCCTCACCTTTTAAATGTAATTTGATCTTCTCATGCAGCTCTAACAATAAGATTTTGTGATGGACTGAAGGCAATCACAGAAAATAACAACTTGGCATAAGGGTATGTAGAATGACTGATAATTTTACAGAAAAAATATACAAGTACTTGGCTTCTGAGGCTGTCCTTGCTTAAAACATGTAAGCAGAACAAAGTTTCTAAAGATTTTTTTTTGTTTTCCTTCCCTATTTCTTAATCTTCCATACAGAGCACTTATTCTTTATCTATTTGCTAATAATTTTAGCCTCATGAAAAGATATGGCAGATTTTCATATAGCAGGCTTGTTTCAAAATATTTGTTCAAGGGGTGCAAAAGTCCCTTCCAGACCTCCCCCTTGTTGACCAGTGCTTCTTCACATAGCTGAGAAGAACCCAGGATCTACACTAAATGCTAGACCCATTACAATATCCCTACCTATTTTAAACCTAACTCAGTAGAATCATTACTGCAGTTCACAACTCAGTTACTAGTCCTTAGCCCTTGGTATGTGACTGTCTCTTTTAAGGTAAAGAAAGCAGCAAAGAGGCATTGTAAATTATTTAGGGCAATATATGTGTAATGAAAAAAACTGAGTCACTTAGCAACTGCTACTGACATCATATTTAATGATTATAGTGTTTTAGCCGTGTAGCTGGTACTTGTCAATTCACTTCTGCTCCAAAAGTAAGTACCTTTGGGCAATTAGGTTTTAGATCTGAAATGCATCATGGCAGTGAAGAAGACAGCTCCCCATACCATCAGTGCCCTAGAAGATATAAAACTGTGATGAGCTACGAAAAATACATCTGAGTTTTGGAGAAAAGTGTGTTTAATGGAGCTATATACAGAGTACTCACCAATATGTGATAAACTGGTACAGTCTTTAGAATTCATATTTCAAGCAAAGGTATAAAATTCAGTATATAAACAGGAAAGAAAAAAAAAAAAAAGAAAAAAGATAGAAACCCTGTTTATTTTTTCAGGTGTGCTGCTCACTTGTTTATCAGCAGATATTTATAAGCGGCAAAGAGCATAGTTTTTTCCTGATTGTATTCATCATTCAAATTTTGTATTTCAACTCACTTCTTTCAATGTCTCAGTTTCAAGGAATATCACTTTAAAAAGTATAAATCAATTCAAAATTTTCCTCTGCAATCTTGAGCCCAGGATGGAATTTATAACGTTCCAACTTTCAGCCTGCACGACTATTAGCATTAATTGCTTCCTGAGAATACTGCAAACAGGGCATATTAAGTTTTTTTTTCTCCTTAGTAGAACTATAACACCATCATTATGGAAAGTTGACATAAATTTTGTTGTTCTGTGGGCAGAATTTTAAAATATTTGAATTCAAGTAAGTATACTACAAGCTGTGTTCATACTGCTAAGCACCTTTAATATTCCATGCATGTAGAAATATTTTTCCTCATTCTTTTCCCTACCACTATAATGCTAAATCCAATCTGTAAAATAAAATTGTCAAATAACCCTTCCAGACAAAAAGATGTTAACTATAGAAGATTGTGAGGAAATACCAAAGTTTTCATCTAGAACTGTTACATAAAAGGGAATCAAAATATTATCACCTAAGCAAAGTATCTTTTGAGTTACACGATATAGAAGGTACTGAGTAACCAGGAAGAAAATTTCACTGTTGGATGCAAGAAAGAAATGACTGTGGTAATGCTGTGGCATTTTACATAGATCAATTTCTGTGATCAAATCTGAAATAAGAGTCACATAAGATTCATTTTAAGCACTCTACTACATGATTTAGAAAAAAAAAAAAAAAACTAATGAGAAAGCAGCAATTGGAAATGCTTAGCAGTATGTTGTGCAAGTAAGCATGTGCTTAAAAATCACCTTGCTAAGGCCCACTGAATTGCTAATCCAGTCCTGGTAAATAAATGTCATCACTGTCCAAAACCTCATCCTCACTGGCTACACTGGCTAGTTCTAACTCCTACTGAATGGGATTTACAGCAGGTTTGAAAAGTTAGCACATTTCCTAAGAAGGACTGGAATGAATTCCCGAGCTGAAGTTATTCCCACAGAAAGAGTTGCCAGGATACAGGCCATATGCCAAGAGAACTAGAGTGAGATATCCTCTGCTGTTGCGTTGTCGCAAGTAGACAGAGGTGGTCTTGCTGGCATGCAGCTTCCAAGCCGCTCATATTTTTGCATTTTTTACCACCAACACACTGTGCTTCACCCGCTACTGAACAGCCAACTAAGGAGTGATCTGCTCTTAATGTGTGGGTCACAGTATTCTAAATTACTTTGTTTCTGCACTTACACAACACACAACTTTCTGAGGTGTAGCAATAACACAGATATGATATTATCTATCATAGCTGCTGGAAAAAAACATAACACCTGAGAAAAACTGTTGTTTTTCTCTTTGAAAGATCAAGCACAATTTACCAGCGTCTGAAACGTACTTTCCCTGTCACTCATTCCAAATTACCGCCTCATCTGGCAAACCTCATCTCAGTCACATGGTCCTTCAGACATGCTAGTTGTTTTCACAGCTCTACCAATATCCCTTCCATTTTCTCAGCATATGTACTTAGTCCATTCTTCTCCACATCTATTTCTTAGTCTCAGTGGTGATAGTCAAGAGAGGGAATATTTATTAGCAGTCTGTGAACACTCTTCTGCTACTTTCTTTTCCCCTAAACATTCATGTACCCATCCCTATGGGAGATTAGAGAGAACTTTGTGATTCAAGACTGACATTTCTCTTAGCAGAGAAGTGGCTTTTTTTCCCTTCTGGATTCTCAGCAATAAATGACTGAAAATTTAGATATTCCTGGGCAGTTGTATTCAAGTGCACTGTGTAGGGTCTAAAGTGCAGTGCTGATGATATTAACGGTCATTAATAGTATTACTGTAATCATAATGTTAGATTCTTACAAAATCATCTGTGCCTTTAATAAATTTGAAGGAATAATTAAAAGACACTTTCACATACATGAGTGCTTTAAGAATAAATCTTCTGAATATTTGATTTCTTGTTTTATTAAATGAAAAGTTGAAGATAATTAAAGAAACTCATAAGAATTTCTGCTTCTCCTTAAAAATGTTTCAAGACAAAGAGCTTTTTCCTGTCCCTAAAATCTTTTTCTATCTCCGTATCCAAACTAATCCTCTGGAATAGCTGCTATGTTATGTTTCTATGCAGCATGCTATAATTCACGTAATATTTAGGAAAGACTTAAAATATTAGTTACTATGACTGGAATGTGGTTTTGCAGATTTGGCAGGAGTTGTAATTAAGTATTGCTGTATATTTGCTCTAGATGGTACACTTAAGGAATATAACAAATTAATAAATTGCATGCCTAAAAGCTAAGGAGTGGTGTGAGAAGAGCCATCTCAAGATGAAGGAGCTATAGCAGGTAATACTGAACGTCACTGTATCCTGAAATCCATCCATTCTTTCTCTAGTGGTCAGTAGAAGCTCAGTGTTGAAACACCAAACCTGTTTGTTAGGCATTGAACATTGGAGGGAGTAATCTAATCAAGAAGATTTTGGTATTTCATTAGGAACAGATGGTCCATCAGCAGCCAGGAAGGTGACTGCTTTCCTATGGCCTATGCTGTCAGGGTTTATACTGCAATTCTGGCCACTGTATTTGATATTACGGTATTTCTGAATGCTGAGGAATGCTGAAGCACCAAATGTTTCACAAAAACACCGCCTAGCCATGAGAAATGCTTTCAAAATTGTAGTAATTTTCTTAAATTCAAGCAGATATACTGCAGTGTGTCTATAGGAATGTTTTAATCCATCCTTCTAAACTCTGAGAAACACATTTTGTCATGTTAACTTTGTTTGCTAGATTAAAGGTACAGATCAATTTGGCAGTCTATCTACCTACCTATCCATCTGTTTTATCAATCTAAATTTTGTACTGAGTGGATTGAGGTGAACTTTTGCACATGCTCTCTTTCAGTGAGAATGAATACTTTTAATAACCTGAAATATTCTGTCATACATTCCCCATGGAATATGTTCCCATTTCCCAAGAATTTCTATAGTATCTAAATTTATTTTATATTCTGACATGTATTCAGTAATGTTAATTAGTAGTTACAGGTTAGGAATGAAATCTTTGTTTTATATATGAGAACATGAAAAGCATCTTTTAAAAAGTGAAGTGTTTTTCTACTCTCTTCCATTACCCTATACCACTGATTGGCACAACTAGCCAGAGCTGCACATTGAGAGGCAGTGCCAGTGGCAGTGATGAGGGAAAAATGCCCTCTTTGGATCAGAGAGGCATGAATGGTTTCGAAATAATGCAATCAGTAACCAGCCATGAAAAGAATGATTTGAAAGTTAAATCCCTTCTATATTTTGGCTAGTAAAGGTGAAAGTATAAGGGAGAAAAAGATAAAGTAAATAAGAGGAATGGTCTTTCCTTTAGCCAAATACAGGGAAAAGAGGATGTGGATTCAGAGCAGGGTGTTATCAATCCAATTTTTAAGAGGCTTTAACTAATAGTGTTTTCATACTGTTTTGACAGGGGGCATTGGAATGAGTCCTTCTAGCCTAGGGAGTGTTTGAAATAAGTTTCCCCTGAAGAGCAATGTATATCCCAAGCCACTTTGGAAGTAAGCAGTTCTGAATTCTGAATATAAAACATTCTTTTTTAAACAAAAAACAATGGAAAATCCTTCTGGGCCTGATGCTTTTCCAGTTCTAACATTTGTGACTGTTGTATCAAGTTCTCTGCCTTCCAAGGACTTCTTTCTTTAAATAAAAGAAGAAATAGTAAAATTGCAAACGTCTTCAAGGATTCAGCTGAGTGTGGCATGAAAGTTCTGAAGTCAGGCACTGATAGTCAATGCAGTGTTACTCCTTTCTAAAATAGCAAGGATAAGCACCCAAAACAGCAACTTGTTAGGCCCTATGCCACACTTCTCCCAAAAGTTCTGTGAGAAATCTAGGGCAAATTTTGATCTTTGCTTTTGTTTCTCATTGATTTCAGATGTATACATTAATAAAGATCCATAGTTCCTACCAGCAAAAAAACCCAACAATGTTTATCGTAATCAAAAGCTTTGATTTCTGCTACTTTGTCATTTTACCACTCACGAAATAAAAATACAAGCAAAAGCACATCGAAAAAAAAATGCATTGCTTGCCAATAAAATGTTAAAGAAGAGTCTTTCAAAGCTCTCTGAAAATATAAATAAATAAAAGTAAAAGCTGTGAAATTTCAGGGTGTATACTACCAGTGCAGAGACTGGGGGTACATTAGCTTACTAAGCGAGAGCAAATAGAGCACGTCTGAAAGGCCAAACTTTTCTGTAGCACAAGGTCTTTGAAAATAAATTCAAAGTCATCCTTGTTTTCAGCTAGTTCCTGAAAACCTACAAAGTTATTTGGGTCACTGCAGATAGACGGCCTTGCAGAAAAGGAAGAGACCCTTATGTGTAGATCTACATAACCTTGAAATAGAAGGTAGGTTCAGACCTCCACAGCAGACTGCCTCATGTATGTGCATCATGGGGAGAGGCACTAGCTTTTCTGCAGTGCAAATTGAGTACTTCAGTTACATCCCCAGCATGGATAAAGACCATGTGGCATTCAGATTTGCAAAAAAGGTGCAAGTAAGTAAGATCATCCATAGTTACTAAAAAACAGAAGCTTATATCTAACTTCAGTGAACTGGCTTATGTTCTCAATTAACTTCCTATCTGGAAGCACTTGTTCTACACAGTTGTTTATTTTGTTGATTTTTTTTCTCATTTCTTTTAAAGCTAAGTGGGAATCTCAGTTCTCTTGCTTTGGCATGACACAATCCTGTGCCATGGCTTCAACTCAAATCCTTTGCAGCATGCATCTCCCTCACGCCTAGCTCCTGAAGCATGGCTATTTCAATAGTCTAAGTGCTGATCTATTTTCTTCTTCCATTTAATTGGATTATTTAGACTCCTTTCATTCCAGAGGGCATGTTGGGAACTGTTGGGATCATTGATCACTAGCAAGGAGACAGACCATGTGTAGTTACTTAGCACAGAGCTGAAAAGCCAACGTAATTCAAGTCAGGCTTTTCAATGAGAAGACTGAACAGGGTTCTGCAGCAACAAAATGGAAAGGCATGTTTCCAGAGCTCCACTGGAGAGCAGTACCGAACTGGCTGACTCAGCTGTACCCGTGTAAGAACACTGCCCAAACCAGTGCCTCGTGTAACTTCTGCCTCCCAGCTCCTCCTTGGTCTTACTCAACAGCAGGTTTTGTCAATTTTACACATTCAAGAATATGATTTTTGCTTTTCCCAATTTCAGAGCTACTGAGATGCTTCTCTACTTGTATACTATCTGGAATGGAAAAGAGAACTGAAAAAAGCATTATTGAGAAAGTAAAGTTGAACACTACTTTGTGGAAAAAAAAAGAGACACTTGCAGAAGTAGACAGTTGACAGCCTGTAGTTCTTAGACTGCTTCCTATGTACAAGCAAGTCACATTCAGCTTTCAGCCCCAGCAAGTACAAGTAAGATACTCAAAATTGTTTTACAGAAAAAATAAATAAAAAACAGTTCTTTACAAAAATTTTATGCAAACTCACAATATAAAATTGCCATACTAACCCCAGAGTAAGCTACAACATCAAGCACAGCCCTTTGATGCAACCAGGCTACTTCACTAGACATGACCAAGTCATGAATAAAGCATCAATGTATCAAATAATATATAATAAATCCATTAACACAGAGGCCTTGGAGGAGACATGTGAGTACACAAGAAGTGAGAGAATTTGAGGTCTCCATTTGTTTCTAATGATTCAGATAGAGAACGTGATCAGGTGTAAATAGTTCCAGGAAATGTGCTGCAAGTTCACCAGCAGAATGCCTTCTACACTTTTTTAATAGGAGAAAACAGGCAGCGTTTGGAAATTTGGAAATCTTTCAGGCATTAGAGAAAAACATGCTATGGCATCAGTAGTAGAGCTGGCTATTGTAGAGCTTAATCCAAACAATATTCATTCAGAACAGGAAAAAGCTAAGTCTATTAAGAGAGTGTTAGTGATTTATTTGCTTTTTTATGGAGTCATGTAGTGGGTAAAGGCAGCTAATCTTGTTGGACTCCATTAAGGAAATCTCCTCAGGCTTCAGAAAGCCATGCACACCCACCTGGGCTTCACAAGTGACATGACTGGAAATGCCACGTGATGTTCACAGTCTATTTGCATGGGCATGGAAGCAGACTTGCATTAATAATACCTGTATCAAGGGCCTAAAAAATCCTGATCACATCATTAGACACCCTCCCTGGACATTTTTTCTGCATCAGAAATATTTCCCAACTACATCCTTTATTTTTGTCACATCCACAATATTTTTAATAATAGCTGTATAGCACAGCTCAAGTTTGAGGGAAAATATTTATTTTTTAATTAATTTTTTTTCTTCTCACATGAGGAGAATGAAGACTTTTAAGTATATCTGACAGTATTTGACTTCCAGAGATAGTTACTACTCTTAAACCTTGGAGGTTCGAGTTATAGGTCTTTTCCAACTCAGGATGTTCTATGATTCTCTGATTCTTCAGAAAAGCATCCGTGGGAGGACCACAGACAGGATTTCCACAGGAGAGGAAGTAAAATCTGGATTCATTTTGTCTCCATTTAAGGAGACCTAGAATGCTAAATCTGCAATTCTCACAACCCAGAAATTCCACTGAAAGTGTTTAATATATCCAAAAACTTGACATCAGCAGACTAGTAATTAGAAGCTATGGACCTGTGGGATATGTGTGTCCATGTCAAGGTCCTTTCAGATCTGAGGGAAAGGCTTGTTTTGCTTTCGTTCTGAGTCTGTTCTTTCTTTTTCCAGCCCAAAGAGGCTGGGTTTGAATTGTGAAAGCACACTCTGAGATTATCAAGGGGAGGATGGCTGCATGCCAGCAAGTACATCTCGACCTCTGAAAGATAAAAGCGTGCTCTTCCAGTGGCCAAGTTCTCTAAGAGGTAAAAGCCAGAGCTGGTTCCTATCTCTAGCCCAAACACTGCATCAGATGTGGCCAGGGCTCCAGGTGACCCTCTCCATGGTGTTGGTGCCTGTGCTGCAGGCAGCTCAGCTGCAGGACCATGGCCCTTTCTGGGTCTCCCAGGTGCCAACTTGTCAGTGAAACTCACACATCCCATTAGTATATTTAGGAAGTGGTCATGCTGCCTCACAGGAACTCAGCTCCCCTAAAGTCTGGATGAATTAAAAAAAAGAAAAGAGTTTGGCAGCGTTCAAGAAATGCATTAATGAAGCCCTTTTAAATGGGAATTCCAGTATAATTCAGCATGATTTTAAATACTTTAAAATGTGTAAGCCTAAATGGCAAAGGGAATTGTATGCTGTAGTTTGTGGTAAATGTTCTGTGCAATGTACTGGTTTGTGCTGCCCCACTTACCCAATGCTCAGTGGAATTAAGTAGTTAAATTTATGTGCATGGTACTGAAACTAAATTGCTGAGTGTCAACCTCAAGCCTGTTTTCTACCAAAGCATAATAAAAATACCAGTGGAAAAACTCTCCCAAACCTCAGACTGGAAAAAGGACTGCCAGTTAAGCAGAAAATATAAAACACTTCTGGTTCTTCTGACCAACCTGTCAGAGCCCAATCTGTTGTGGCACAGTGAAAGCACAGCAGGGAAGGGGTCATGCCTTGCACTCCTCTCATTTTGACAGAGGTGAGAGTCTGGGCACAGAGAGCCTGCCTGCCCTGCTAACAGAGTGGCTTTTCTGTAAGTGGAGGTGGGACGTGAGGGCTTTCTGCCTCCTGGGAGGTCCCATGTTGCCCACCGTCCTTCTTCCTGGTCTGGAAGTCCTCTTTATTCCCCTTCAAACTCCAGGATGTGTGTACTTGCTTGTCCTTAGTGTAAGAACAGTACTAACTGCAGCGTAAGGCTTTTCCTAAGTTTGTGCTTTAGGGATTCTGAAGCTGTGGTGAAACTGCCCATAATCTCCTGTGGTAAGGAGAAGGTGAAGAAGGTCGAGTAGGTAACTGCTGCATCACACAGCCAGCTACGCACAGGGCAGCACTGGCTGACCTCTGTTTCCTCAGCCAAGGTGTGTGGATTCCATGTGTGACCTGGAGGAACAGCAGCAGGAATAGGCCTCAAAACATGGGCCCTCCTGCAAAAGCCAGCTGTAGCGGACCTGAACATCCCCCTCCCTTTTTGAACAAGAAAGTCTCACTAATTGCTGTCCTAAATGAGAGAAAGAGCCATATCTGTGAGGATAAGTGTGGCAGGCATCTCAAATCCCCCTGCACCCTGCTCTGGTGAGCCTGCATCTTGAGTAACGTGCTCAATTTTGTTTGCCTTTTGTTTTCACACAGTGGCTTAGTGCTCCTTTTCTTCAGGAAGCTGCCAGCATGAGGAGAAGGTGTTACACACAAAGCTCACTGTGCCAAATCCCTTAGGGAGAGATTGTGAAGGTGAGTTAGTGTTTGTGGAGTGACTCCACTTGTGTTAGATCAGGGGAGTATGTTATTCTTCATTTAGAGACACAGGAGATGAAAGATCAGAGAATGCAGAGCTGAAGTGAGAGGCCCTGACTGGGGATTTGTGGAGAATGTGAGTTTAAGTAGGCGTATTTAGCGGTGGGTATGCCTTCCACTTTTTAAGGTGCCTTTCCATGTGGTTGTCCCAGTTTCTGTCTATTTATGTATGGATTAGTGAGTTTTCTGACTGCACCTTCATAAATGCTAGAGGTTCTCTGCAAAATACTGAGCAAATAAATACATGCGTTATGTACACTGAAGTATATCTTGAGTGCTTATAACTGCGGTTGTATGCAGGGCAAGTAGTCTGTTATATATAACTTGTGTGTCTGGCACCTCCAACCTGAGTTTGGTGTTTTTGCTGAGAGAATTTGCTTGAGCTTCAAGTTAATGCTGAACAATTGCAGTACAATTCTAGCAGACCTTAGCTTTCATGGAAAACTAGTGTTGTAAAGAGTGGAACTGGTGTAATGATTGCTGTAAGACTTCATATAAAATATGGTGAAAGGGACATATTTGCATTATTTAAGCAGCTCTCGCTGAAATAAAGCCTCATGAGTGTGTTTGTGTGGTAGGCCCCTGGGATGCCTCTAGCCTCCAGCTAGGAGCCTGAGATGTATCAACACATCAAAATGGTGAGCATTTTCCTTTCCCTGCTGCCCCACTGTTTTCAGTTTCCTCAAAAACAGTGACTCCTTAGTTCTGTTTTTACTGTAGTCTGCTCTTTGTTTTTAGTTCTTCAACTGGGTCAGATGCGGTGTCTTTTTCTTTTTTTTAAATCAATAGTAACAACAAAAATGTATTACTTTCATACTTCAAATTATTAGCAAATCTGTTTGTTTGTGTTTGACTAAGGCAGTCCCAGACTGCTTTTGTTTTCTGTTCTTAGCTCAAATATGTGAGGCAGAGCGTTTAATGTGTGTATTCTTTTCCAGTGTGAAATTAAAGCCTATGTTCAAAAAGCATTTTAAAAACACAAAACACTTCTTTTTTGTCCCCTCTCTTGTTTCACAAACCAATTGAGGACTTGAGGCAATGTGTATTAAAATCTACTGATTCAAATAGGCCCAAGAATTTTTTGAAGGTGTACTTAATTCCTTTTCCAATATCTCAGGAGCTAAACAAGATTTGTTATTTCAGTGGTTCTGGTTTTCCAGATCTAGAATAAAAAGTTTTAACAGTCAATCCACTGAAAAGATTCTCCAAAGCTTATAACTGAGGATTATGTATTTTTGATTTTTGAATTCTCAACTGAAATACAGAAATATTTTGCATTTACTTTAAAAAAAAAAAATCATGTCATGCTAAGTCTTTCAACATAAGTTTTTTTCCAACTCTTTGAGTTTCTGAATTTGAATGTGAGATTGCTGGTGACTTGCAGCCAAACTGAGAACAGGGCATTCTGAATAAAACATAAAATATTTTGCACTATCAGAACCCAAATACTTAAACTTTGAGATACCACAACAACTTCTGTGCCAATGTGTAGTGAAAGCACCGTCATGCACAGGAAAAACTAAATAGCAAAAAAAAAAAAAAAAAAAAAAAAAGCAAAGGGGGCAGATGTAATTGTGATTGTTTGAGGAGAAGAACAGAGGAAACTGTTACATGCTCGATCAGAATGATGGATTCTGACACATCAGTAGTGCAAAGCACCTTCTGGAAGGCAAGTTTTCTCTTGCTCCTTCTTACTACCCTGCATTTCTTGCCCAGTTCCCACAGGTATCTTTCAGAGTAACAGTACATACTTGGAAAGATTAAAAAAAAGTGAGGGAAATTTTCTGCACTGACAAGCTCCTCTGCTGGCACCAAAAGGATGACATACCTCTTGTCTCCCCTTCTTTAAGTTTAAATAAATAAAAATGCATGAACAGGAAAAAAATGCTGCCATTGCTTAAAGAAACGTTAGTATTGATGCCAGAGGAAGAAGGCAGGCACTACCCAACAAGAAAATAATGATCATTTGAAGACAGCTATGATCTCCTCCACTCTGGTGCATATGTGGCTGGTTCTGACCTTTCAGACCAAGCCTTGGCCTGGACTCACAGAACCACAGAATTGTAGGGGCTGGAAAGGGACCGCCGGAGATCATCAAGTCCCACCCTCTCCCAGCTTCATCCCTCACCAAAGGCAGGTCTCACCTCATGCCACCTTTATACAGCCTTTCATTAAGCCCTTTGCATCAGGGAAGTCCTCATACAGCAAAGCCTCTGGGATCCTTTAGCAAATCCTTTAGTCACATTGCGGTCACTCAGTTAAAGCTAAGCATTTGAGGCTGTCCTATTGCACTGAGGACAGAGGAATAACGGATTTCCCACAGGAACGGCAGCCCCTCCTTCATTCTGAAAATGGTACTGTGAACAATGCTGTTTTTCCCTTTGCTGTTGGTATTATTTCTCAATGCTACGAACGTGGGTGGTACTTTCACAGCAACAGTCTCATGAAAAGTAAATATACATGCCAAATGCAGTCTGACATTAGTTTGGTTTTTTTCTTCCCACCCCCTCACCCCAGTACAAACTGTCAGGAGAAAGCAGTCTTAAGGTTAGAGTTAGAGAAGACCCCCTCCTTTTTTTTTTTTTGAAAGTGGGTGAAGGTGGTTCTTATGCAGTTATTCACCAAACTGTTCTGACAATTCTGTTTTGACAGCCTTCAAAACACTTTTCCAAAGCATGATTGTGTTTTTATTTAGGTTTTACTGTAATAGAAATTCTTGGTGGCAAGTATACCTGCATACTATTTTAGGTAATGCCATTAGATAGAGCAGTGACAAGTTAGCAAGCATGTAATATCCTAAGGCAAATAGATTTGTATGTTCTTTTTCAGACTGGATGATTATGTCGCACTCTCTAAAGACATTTTAGATCAGTAAGAATGTCTCCTCAGGGAATCATAGTGATAACTACTTTTGACAAGTAGTAATAACAGAAGTTTAGTCCAACCATGAAATGAAAGACTCATGCTGAAGCCGGGATTACTGGTAGTGGACTGCAGGGGCACTGTAATTGCACATCACTCGTTTTAGTGACGGCACAGCTGCATTCACTCTATCTATACTCGTGAATTCAGAATTGCCTGTTTCATGGTATAAAGCAAAGAGCATAATATTGATTTGAGGAGATCAATGGGAAGAAGCATTGTTTTAACTTACTAGTAGGTAAGATGAATTCCTTCTATAGAAAGTCATCGCTTGAATTTCATGTTACAGTTCTAAATACAGGGAAAATTCCCAAATTCTTTGTTTAGCTTTATTGATTGACATCACTCCTAGCTAATTAGAAACAACTTGCAGGACATTTCAGTAGCTCAGTGAAGTGGCAGGATCCCTCAGGCAGGTGTATCATGATATTTCTGAGTGAACAATTGCAATGATGACTCTTCCTTGGCTCTTCATTGTTCTTGTTACTTTACTGAATCTTCAAAGGCTGTCATTATTACACATTGGCAGAGCTACAGAATGGTTGATAAATCTATATTCAAGTTGTGTTTAAGATCAATATTATAGCAGTTACCTTGCTAAATCAATATTTACCAAGTTGCTAGCTCCTAGTGCCTGATGTGCTGTAATTATTCCTCTTTTCACATATAACATAGAAACCTAATCCAATGCTCACTGAAGTCAAGGGAGACTCATTGATCTCAGGCTTTGGATCAACCCTTGATTCCTTTTATTTACTCATATTTGTCACAGAATTGTACAGAAAATTGTACACAATAGAGGGCCTGTTTGGTTTCCATATCATGTTGTAATGTATGTACTATGAGCTTCTGCTGGCACAAAGATGTTAAAATGCTGCTGTTGGATTTGGGGCTATTTTGATAGTGATATATAGAGAGTGTCTGTATTAAGTAGACTGAAATAAAAAGCTTAAAAACTAACCCATAAATTCTGATGATACAGCAGTTCAGAATCAAGACATCTGAGACAGATCAAGTAAGACTAATTATCAAAATAGACTTGTGTAATCAGTTATGCTTCCATAAATATCCTTCCATAAGGATACCTCTTTCAAAAAGTGTGTTAATTGGGGTCTGCTCATGGGAAGGACTGACTAATTGAACTGGCATGAGTCTGATAGCACATTTTGTCATTAAAATGTTAACTTTTAAAATCAGTATTACACTGCAAATATTGTCCTTCTTTCAATTGAACTAGTCTATCTGACACATGCCAGCTCAATTAGTAGCTTGCTTTCATGAGTAGACCTCAATTAACACACACTTTTCTTAAAGAAATATTCCACAGTTTAAATTAGCACATTTACAGTAGAAGTAATTATACTGGTTTTGGTTGTTAGTTCCTAATTTTTGTGATGATTAAATATGCTTTAATGGAAAATAACATTTGTTGATTAATTACTCAAATCATACTGAATGTTTGTAGAACATCTTCATATATGGAAGACAGAAAAGCTAAGAACACATACATGGGTATGAAAGAGAGGAGTTCCTGGCATTTTTTAAAATAATTTCTTGTAGGGAAGCTGTTAGGTCAGGGCTTGAAGTGGTGATGGAGCACCTGGTGAAGTGCTGTGTCTGGCCCAGGGAGCACTAATTGTTTGCACTTGTGCTCCCCAGCTGACCAGAAGGGGGGGGTGCTGAGAATGGAGCCACCCATGGCTCATATAAAAGCCAGGCAGGGAATAGGGAGTGTCTTTTGGATCTGGGCTGCTTTATGGGGATGTGCTGCATTGTTAGAGAGCCCCTAGAGAGTTGGGTGAATCTGGCTCTTCTTTCTTAATATGACTATTGGCCTACCTGTGAATGATTTGTTTGGTATGGCTAAGAACCTGTCTGAAGCAATTTTACTTCTTTCTGAGCAGAACATATTCCTATATAAGAGGATGCTCTTTAGTTACCCTTACGGTATGCTGAACTTAGTTTGTTTATGACTTGGTTCTGTGTATTTGGTTTAGCAATGATCTTCAAAGAAAAACTGCATGAGGTAGCAACCTATTAAAACACTTCACCTGTAAGATAGTTGAGGTTTTTTTTTTGTGAGTGAATATACTTGAGAAGGCATCTTCATCACAGTGCAGATACAATGAAGATCTAATCTAGACTGTCATATTCAGACAAAAAAAAAAAACAGGAAAACAATGAGCAGGAATTAATGGAAGCCTTCATGTTTATGAAGGTGACTATTCTCAGGTGACGGTTTAAAGAACTAGAGAAATGGCTGCAATCTCTCTATGAATATGTTATGAAATATATATAGTGCCTGAATAATCTGCAGTGTAGACTCTTCTGTTATTGGCTTCCCATATAGTGATATGAAGCAAGCCATGCTTAAAGCTCTGTTATACTTGTGTGATATGGCTGCTTTGAAGTAGGGCTTTTGCTTTAGACTAAAGAAAGATTTCAGGTGAAAAAGGCTTTGATATCCTAATTCATATAAATGTACAAAAGTTTTTTTTTACAGTTTACATTTACATTTGGAAAGGATCGTTAAATTTAATACCTGTATGATGCGTCATTAGGTCTCCTTATATCTCTGTAACTTGCCTTTGAAGCATAACTTGTGGCTAGCCTTCCCAGAAGGCATCTAGTCTTCAAGAGATACAATCCACCATTTTTTCTTTGGAGTATATTGCAATGATTAGTCATTGCAGTGTTATAAAGCTGTCTAATTATCCACCTGGACTTCATGCAGCTTTGGTTTTTGACTTCTGGGTCTACCCAATCTTTGTTGGAGGGGGAAGGGTTGCTCTTAATCATAAGTTATTCTTTCTCTTTGAAGAGGTGTTTCACAATGTTCTTGTCCCTCTGCTCAGCTAATAAGGACATCCACAGGGCAGAGAGGATAAATACTGTTTTTCTTGAGTCCCTCCTATTATAGCTCTACATCTTTAATCACTGAAGCATTCTTCTTTGAAGGATATGCTTCCAGTGATACTGTAGTATGTAGTACGTGTCAATCTCCTTTTAGAAACTCTGTTCTCCAGAATTGCTACCTATCTGATATGAGGTTTGCTGGAATTCATTTGAAAGAAGATGAGAAGGTGTGGTGGAAGTAAATGTAAACAGGTTATGGTTAAGAGTGACTTTCATTAGATGTCCTCAGTGTGAATGATGTGGAAGAGAATGTTTTTTTTTTTTTAAGCAAAGCATCTGTTAGGAGCAGGCACGTGTGCCATGTAGTACAGCATCTGACAGGAAGCCTTACTCAGAAATAATGAAATCCTTTGGAGGCACGTCCAGCAGAAGAATCATGCAAGGTCACTGTGATTCCACCTGTGCTGCAGTATGCAGGCTGAGAGCCACGTGGAGCTCAGCCTTCAGAAGGAAGATGTAGGGTTACAGAAGACCTGTGGTGATGAAATCTTGTGGGGGAGGAGTGGAAGGAATTAATCCATTTCAGGGTAAATGTACATACATCAGTGCAGAAACTGTAAGCCAAAGAAACAAATTCCTTTTCCAAACTAGCAATTTGTTTCTGGAAATAAGTAACTATATGCAATAGAGTATGAGTCTTGAAACTAGAACTGCTTATTCAAGGGAATATAGTATGTTGTTTGTGGTTTTGTTTATTTATGTCCAGATGTTTCATTAACCAGTAACACATAGGTGACAGAGTCAAATGGAGGGCTTCAGATCCTTAGGCATGTATCTGAGTAAAATTATTATCCATTAAATGACGGTAACAACAGTATTGATATAGTGCTGCAAGTGCATTAAATTCCTTACAGGCTAAGAACAAAGCATAGTGCCCACTGTCACAGATACTGTGGAGTTTGGCTCAGGTGAATCTTTAAATGGGGTCGTATTTTAGTTGAAAAGTATGAATTCAGCATGGTAGCGAGGCCCATTTAGAGGAAGAGTGCTTTTACTTTTGGGAAAGTACTTCAGTGTTTCTCCAGCTGTTTACTCACCTGTGGTTCAGGAGAGACTCACTGTTTTGTTTGCTCAGCCAGCACCCGAGTGTGCTTGGCGTTGTAGTGTTACAGATCTCATTTCTGTGCCATCATGGGTAAGAAAGGAGTAGATACAGGAAAAAGAACAAAAATGATAGCTATAGATAGTGTTACTGCAGGATCTAAGAAATAGCAAAATGAGAACTTATGGCCCGCTTTCTTCCCTGGAAGGAATTCTTGGCTTTGCAAATGTATTTTATTTGTTTTAAGATGGAGTTTATTATTCTAAATGGGAGGGTAACATGCTGTTAATAGAAGATCAACCTAAAGCCAGTAAGAAGGACTTAAATTCAATCAGAAATTTGAATAGTTTATATGTAATTATGTTACTGGCAAGAAGCTATGTTCTTACACTTCTCAAGGTGGTTTTGTGACCCCAGATGTGATCTCCTATTCAGTAGTAGTCTTTAACAAGGATGTGACTTAATGACTGATGAGGTATTTTCCCAACTTGGTGATCCAAAAAAAAAAAATTCTTATGGGGGGAGGGGATTCCTTTGTTCGACTAGGAGATCCAACTAAGAAATAAACATCAATACTATCTTGAAAAAAATGAAAGCAGAGAAAGTGGGCAATATGTAGCTATGACATCAACAAATAACTCTGTTTTGTTCTGAATTTTAATGTTCTTATTTCTGTGTTTATTTGATAAAGATTCACTTCATAATGGAATCAATGAGAAGTTTAATAATCCTCTGTTATTTGGACATATCATCCAAAGCTGCCCACACAAAAGACTAAGGTGAAGAGGTATCTTTAAAAAAAAAAAGAAAAGAAAAAAAAAAACACACAATTTTCTTAACACTACTCAATAGGTACTGTTAAGATCCTTGGTAATCTTTAAGTACCCAGAATGGCAACAGATATGGCAACAGATATCAGATGAAATGTGTAACCTTAGGCCTCAGAGAGGAGGCCTGATATAGCCCTGTAGTCTTGTTCAGAGGAGGCTACTACATTTTTGTGTGTTTGTTGTCTAGTTTAACTTGCGTCTCCTCTTATAATGTGATTGTAGTCCCCCAAGGTCACAATGGTGTAAGGAATCTACCCAGAGTAGAGAGCAGTACTTAGTCCTAATAGTGCCAACAGCTGTTTTATAACATTGAACCATGTAACAAGGTTTTTTTTTTTTTTAAAGAAAAGGTTCAGCACGTGTACAGTGAACAAATGCAGTGTGACCATTGGGCAATCCATTAGATAGCTGTAATGCACACAGCTGGAGTTTTTTGAGATGGCATTTGATATCATCATTGTTAGCCTTCATACAATGTAATATTTATTACAGTAAGGGAAGAAGGGAGTATTTTTAGCTGCTTCTTGAGTAACTTATCTCCATGGCAACCCTTTACTTGCCTGCACTGTTGCTGCTATATAGAATGTTGTCACATTAATAATAAATGGAACACATCTAACACATTTGGCTGCCGACTGGCTTCCAGCCGCATTTCTCTTGTTCCAGTTGAAGGCTTTGCAAAGCTTAGGGTCCATAAGCAAATTTCATTCATTTTGTTTCTTAGAGAAAATTGCCTTGGATTATATTAAAGTACTCAGGAGGTTTCATCAATGTATGCACTGTGTTTGTTGGGTTGGGTTTTTGTTTGTTTTTGTTTCTAGTTCCACTTGAAAATGCCAAGGAAATCCATGAACAAATACAATTAGAAAAGCTAGAAAGCCAGCAGCTGTGGAGTAATTTTATTTGACTTGCATTTGTAGGGATAAGAAAATGGCATTTTAAAAAATTGCTTATGAGGAACCCCTGTGACGTGCTTTTGAAGAACACTTTCATTAATGGGAACTTCAAGCAAAAGCTCTCCAAGTGAGATCCTAGGCTTGCTGATCACTTACACAGGCATACAAAAAGCAGCTGCAAGTGGTCAGCCCTCTTTTTTTTTTTTTTGTCTTAATTTATGGATTTCAAATTTGGCAAATGCTTGTTATAAAGGTGAGAATAAAAGACAAAGGCACAATAGATTTCAGCTTAAATTAGCTATATTTTTCTAGAGATAATAACACTAGTAAACAATACAGTTACAACTTGTTTTCAAGATCATGTTTTGAGGGCTAAATGTTCCCTGCTTGGCATGAGAAACCACTTGGAGCCTGTGTCAATGGCACTATGCAAAAGTACTTAAATGTTGCATATTCATATCTAAATGACTTAGCCTCCATTTCTTCTGCCCATTCTCCCTCTCATCTCAAGTCTTGATTTATTTTTAACTTCATGAAAGAAAACTACAACTGCATTCATGTTTTAATATGTGATCACACAATCTCCTTATACAGCCAACCTTCAGTTTCTTTAATGCCTCAATTGACGCCTTCCATAATAATTCCCATGCATGCCGGTAGGAATGAGGGCTATGTCTTTACTTATGAAACAACTATTGCATTTTAGCTTCTGTAATTTCTAGATAATAAGTAACTGATCCTGGATCATGTATATATTGATATAATTCCCAGCTGTCCTCCACTTCAAGTCTGGGACTTAAACAAAACAGTTGTTTCACTTGCTCATTCAGATTTTCAAAACAAGTATTCTGCTGTAAATTAAATGTAGAGAACAGGATTTAACAATTATTAGGTTCTTACAGGGCAATGTCAATCATAAGCATTATGTTGTTACTCCTAGAATTCATAAATACAGAAAAAGACAGTTCTTAAGTTTTCAAGCGCGCAGTAATTGAATGTTGCTAAAAGCCTGATCCAAAGTACTTTATGATATAGGTCCTTAGGATTCACACTGACCCCTGAGCTGTGAGTAAGTCTCTACTTCAGGAGGTCAAAAGTCTAAATGAAGTTTTTACTCCAGAAACTTTGTTTCTTCCTTTGTTTTTTCTTCCTATTCCTGCAGAATGTTCAGGTCCTCATTCAGGGGTATTTATTTTTTTTTATATGAAATGTACAGAAGAAGTCAATTTGCTCAAGGAATATAACTGCTATTTTTTCAAAGTAGTGCATTAAGCAGTTCAGAAGCTCCAATTCAGTAAATACTTCATTGTCAGTATCTTTATTTGGAGAATTCTGCTTGTAACTAATAGTGGAAGTACCACCTTTGCAAAAAATGTTGTGTACAAAGAACCCACTGCTTCCTAATCGCGTTGGGCTGGTTAAGTAAGAAAGCCTCATCCCTACAGTTTCAAATGATTATACTCATTTATGTTGAACTGCAACTCACTTGACATCTGCTGAAAGCCCAGAAGACAGATGAGCTTGGAGAAAGATGATTTTCTCCCTGTTGGAGAAAGCTGCTACATAGGGTAGGTGTGCTTCTGAACTTTGAATGAGAGACTTTGGCCAGGCGGTGCTGTGGATGAAAGAGGAAAATAAAGTAGGCAAGTAGATGAGATATTCATCTCTTGAACAGCTGGAAACCAGACTTCTCAGTTGCTACATTTAGCATAGCAGAAAGGTGCATTAATAATTAGGGAAACTTTCTAAAGTGCTATGAAGATGAAACATATATATAATTACTGTTAAGGTGATTACATGTTAACTCATAGTGCTTCTTGGTCTGAGACAAATCTACAGTCAAGAAATTTCTATAATTAATCTTTAAGGGATAGATTGCCAAATGAACTGATACTCTCTAAGAGTAGTGAATAGGAGGAGAAAAGGTATATTACTGCTGTGGTTTAAGGTTTGTAATACTTAAAGGGAAGACCAGGAATTTTAAGGATTTGTAATTGAGGCATCAGCTCTGCTTCTGACTTGAATGCAGTGAGAGTAGGGGCTGCATAAAACAGATGGCCTGTCCTCAGTGCACAATTCCTGACTGTGGATTGCACTTCACCTTGCTTTTGTCACTTTCCTTCAGCCTGTATGGGCACCTTTATACTTTGAAGCTGGTTACAACAGTGTCTGCATTGTGGAGTTCACTGTTTGACTCACAGAATGAGGGAAAAAAATATATGTATGGGGTATTTAATAATTAAAATATGTCCAACTTTTTGAAGAATGTATTCTTGGAGAAGTCCAGATATCTGAGTAACTCTGAGTGCACCATTACTTTCATCTATGTCCCTGATTTTCTACTTGGTTTCATTACTTTTGTTTTTCTTCTCAAATGCATCAGCTGAAAGTGCTGACTGGAAGTGAGAACCCCGGCATCAGCACAGGAGCTATGAAGTTGAGATTGCTACATACTGTGTGCAAAAATAGACTTACTGTACACATCATAATACTGCAAATTATGAAAAATATCACTTTCTTCCTACATTAAGTACACCTCCATCCTTTCTTAGTCATTTGAACACAGTGTGGTTCTTGAGCCTTTAGCTATTTCCAGACCTTGAGCCTTTAGCTATTTCCAGGCTTTGATTCTCTGTTGCTTACTGATTCAGGTATTATTTGAGACCATGAACTGAATAAGCAGCATCTTTGTTTTAATTGTTTCACTTAATAGTTTATTCCTCTGGCTTAAGGGCACAATATTTGCTCTTTTATTTTATTTTTTGAGTTACCTTTCATCGGGTATATAATGAGCTCCTTTAGAGAAATGGTCATTAAGTTGGCAACTTGGGGAGGGCTCTGAGCTTGCTTCTGTTATTCTTCCATTCCACTGTGGCATTTCCCTGTGCAAACCTGACCCCTGTTAAAGCAGCCCGTAAAAACTGAACAAGTACAACATGCACGTACTCTCTGTGATGAGATGAGAATCCTTGAGCTTTTTACTATTGTATTTATTTGTCATTTTCTCATTTACTGTACACCTGTCCTATGCCGGAACTGCTCATGGATGATTATCAGTTTCAAAGTCAGTTTTGTTCTTAAAATTATTTTCTAGCACATAACAAAAACTGTTTCCTGTACTCAGTGAAATGCAGCTAAATAAGCATGGCCCACCTGGCATCTTTATCTTTTTTCTACGGTGTAATAATCATCTTTGACCTAAATAAATAGCTTTAACAGCCTACAATAATAACCCATTGGCCAGCACAACCCAAGTTAGAAGTAGAAGATAATCCTAAACACTGAGATGTTGCAATGGATCTAGAAGAAGTGCACAAGTGTTGGTGTAATTAATGGTGCTATGTGAGGGGTATATATGCAACTTCAGGCAAAAGCTTGGACTGGAGTGGTGTGGCAGCTTCTAATTAATAGATGATTCAAGTTAAACCCTTGTAGGAGATCTGCTCCATGTCATTGTGTGGTATTTAATTAAAAAATAATAATCAAGCTTTGCAAGTGTTAGAATTTTTCCTATATAACTTCAATATATTTGCATGAAACTGATCGTTTTCTCTTGCTCTCTTTATGTGTACATATACACATGTGTACATATACACATGTATGTCTGTGTACATATATCTATGCATATTATACTTCATAAAGAATCTGTAAGTAGAGATTTAGTTCATTCATGGTCAATTCATGTTTTAATGGATAGTGAGCTCCATTCACGTATGGATTTTGAATATCCTAAGACCACCAGTATTTACTGGTGCGTCTAGACTAGTTAAAAATACAGTTGCTGATGTATGTGCAACAACTTGATTTACCTGCACATCTCACAGATGTTAATGTACTGCTCAGCAGATGAAGATACGTGTGTGGAATATCTTGCTACTGAGAAGAAGGAGCTGTGATGTCCTATTGGATGCATAATTGTGTACCATCTAAGCTACTTTTTAAGGGCATGGCCCAAGATAATGGTTTAGCTTTATGTTTAACTGCAGGGATGTGATTAAAGCGTATGTGAGAACACTCAAGTTAGTCAAATGGTATTCTTGAATTTTTTTTGGTACTTGCATTCTGCTTGACAGGACACTCATATCTGATGTAATTCAAGCATAGTTGCACAGATGCTGAATGAGTGAATTGGTTTTTTTATAGCAGTTCAGCTAGGCGCTCTGACATAGCTGTAATGTAAGTCAGACTTCAAACTTAATGGGTTCCAAATGTTCACTTCCTCACTTGTTGCATAACTTCTTCTTTTCATTGTTTCCTGTAGAATATATAGAAACCAATAGGTAAGTAATATCTTGAGTAATATTTAACTCTTTAGAAGAAAACAAATGAATAGGTACTTATCTGAGTGAATAGTGCTTCATTCAAATGTGCTATAGCACTGAACTTGCTGATTATCCTTTCCTTTTACTTGAACTGTGTGACTAAGAGGAAGATCAAGCACTTGCTCAGATCCATACTGCTCACTTTGCTAAAGGCCTAGCTCGCTGACCAAATCTGCTGTTTTGTGCTTTGATATGGCTTCAAAAACCCCAGATATTTCCCAGTGCTTGCTATTAGTTTAATTCACAGGAGTCTTTCAAAGAGATTTTGTCTGGACTTTTTTCCTGAACTTGGGCTTGGATTATTAATCCTGAAGTAACCTATTTTGTCTAATATTTCTTCTGACCAATTCAGTTCACAGAAGGTACTGAAGGTGGGATTACTGTCAGTGTCATTGATGCTTCTGTATGTAATGGTGCAGAAAAAGCACCTCAAAGAAATCTCATCCCTCTTTATCACCATAACTTTTTATGAAAAAAATTGAATTGGTCAAATCAGGAAATCATTTATTATTCAAACTTCCTTATGAATACTGTAAATCCTCATTGGACAAATATGCTTGTTTGGTATAGATACTGAGAAAAGTCAGCCAATTCTATAGCTACCTTTTCTCAATCTTTGTTTCTACCTCCTAAATATCAGTAGGGTCTGCATTAGCTGTCCCACTCTTCACAACAAAGCTGAATAAATTTGTCCCACAGTCTTCACTGATTTTTCACTGTGAATGTTTCTATATGGCATGACTCCCTTCAATATCAGAGTGCACAAATTGCATCACTGGGGATATAACAGTACAGAAGTAATTAAAGAATAATTGGAGAACCTAGTCTACATTCTTAAAAGGCTACAAATGAAGCAACTATGACACACAATGAAGAACCTCCAAGGATAAGCGTTCATAGGCTATTTCCATGGTTACAGCTTTATCACATATAAGCTGGAAAAGTCACTTAATAGGGAACAAAATTGCCTAATCCCAGCACTGTAGAGAAGTATCTATCTCTTCTTGCTTCATACAGCTTTGCTATTTTTCGAAATGCCAACACGCGTCTTTTTTATGAATGAGTTTTCTACTCATTATTTGAATCTGGTAGCCTTATATGAAGATCAATTCCTAACACTCTCATGTCTGCGGCACTTGGCAGTGAACATGCTCTCAACACGGTTCTTGTTTCTTATGTCGCATTCCATTTTAACACTGCAGCCTTCAGGATATTAAAGATGGATATGGATGCCTCCAGCTCTGTCTGTCAAAGGGAAATACAGCAGTGGCTCACTGGTTAAGTACTCTAAGAAAGGCCTTTGGCTGTTTTTCAGATTACTCTGTATAATTACAACCACATCAGTAAAAAGAGGTCAGATCTATCTTTCAGCCAGTATTATGGTGGAAAGATTTTTTTTCTGAATAATGTTTATATAGAAACAACAGTTGATTACTGGTTATTGATCTGGCATCATTCCATATCTAATCATGCCAGAGTTCTTTTGTCTAGTGGTCTCAGTCAAATGTGGCATTTGTATCCCTGCGTTAACATTGCTTCTTTTCTTAAGAAGTTGTAGAATATGTATTTTGGTTATGCTGTAATAGGCAACCACAGACATTCTTTGAGGAGGAAGAAGTATATGCTCAATCCCAAATGGGAGAACATCCATGAATTATGCTCTCTACTTCAAATACTCCTAGAAATTAGGCATGTACTTCAACTATAGAACATGAGGACTGCTCCATTAATAATGCCTCCTATTTTATTATGTTGGTGATTTGTTAGTAGAGATTAAATTTTCTCACCCATATTCTGTTGCGTTTTGCTGCTGTGTGACAGCCAGCAGAGGGGCATTCACATTAGACACTATACTGTCAGGAAGTGTGTATGAAGCAAAGGTGTTGGAAGTAAATTTCTTGATGTGAGGAAAAAATGATACCCACTGACATTCACTGACACATGCTGAAGGTTTATGGAGACCAAACAGTGGATGTGAGCACAGTGAGGGGTGGGTGGTGCTTTTCATCAGTGGTGACAATGGGTCACCTCTGCTGGTGCATATTTTGACAAGTGTGGCATACAGGCTCCTGTTGATTGCTAGCAAAAATGCACAGCTAATGGTGGTGACAATGTTGAAGGAGTGTTTCATAGCTGAGAATGTGCTCTATAAACTAGTGTTATTGTGTTCTTTGTAGCTGTTGGAGTTTCATTGGAAATAAATAGGAGGCATTACTTCTGGAGCAACCAATTTCATTTGAGCTCTCTTGGCCTACATGTGGTGGTAAACAGTATAGGGGGTACAATTATTGTTTTTGCCTGTTTTCTTTGAGTTTTGTTTTAACTGACACCTTAGGGCCAGGGTTTTCAGAAGTAGTTAATGCTAAAGGATGTAGCTTGGCCAAGTTTAAAGCGCTCATCTCAGCCAGTGAGATCAAGTTTCCTGAAAAGCACAACTTCTGTGGGATCACATTCATGACATCCTAAATGCAGTTAAAATAGCCCAAATACTTCAAAATGTTGGTAGTCTGAGTATGATCAGGTGATATGTTGTCACTATGCTAACAATAATCTACTTTTCTGAATGTATAAACACGCATAAACTTTCTAGAAACTCAGTGCTGAGAACTCCAAACAGTCACAGTTTTTTGTTTTTTTTTTTTATGTGGGCTGTTTTATCACATTATTCTGGAAGTAGTTCCATGGGTGGTAGGGTAGGAGGATATTTGGATAGGAAAAGCTGAGAGTCTTCACAAATCTATTTATAGTATTCATTAATTGATTTTATTTTTGTGGTTACCCTCCCATTAAAATCCATTTGAAGGTAGAGTGCTCTTGTCTGTTAAGCTACTCACCGAAGGTTTTAGATTACTTCATTTAAGAGAAAAAGAGATGCTTATTTCTTAGCATTTTATGAAATTTAACATTCACTATTTCTGTCTCTAATACTCTTTAGAGAATTGAGAGCTTCTGAACCAATCTTAAGTAGGACAAGAAGATTGAAAAAAAATAAGTTCTTGCTATCAAGCACAAGCAGTTCTTAGAATTCAAAGCCCTATATTCAGTTAGTGTCCTGCCCAGTGTGTCACTGTAATTATGTAGAGACTGGAAAAAAAAAAGTGTTCAGGTAGAGATGAACAAGTATAATTTAAAAAGAACACCAAAGAATTTAGATACACGTGTGCTCTCTGCACTGGAGCACGTGGGAACACAAGTGTAGGTGGCAATGATTTGCCTGGTTTGGCCCTGCTGAGCTGCAGCACCATGCAGCCCTTCTTGTTGGCTGCTCAGAAAATGCTCCAGCATGGGTTGTGAGTCCTCTGTGCCTGGAGAAGCAGTCCCTACTGATGGCACCCAGGTGATGCTAATGGTCTGCTGTGGCACAACAGCTCCTGTCTCTGTTAGGGATTACTGGCCCTCATTGGCAATAGATTATCCTGATGCTGCAAGCAGTTTGGCTTTGATATTTTTTCTTGCATCTGCCTGCAACAAAACTCCTGTTACTGTTTGCAGCTGCATTGCAATTGGGTGGCTATCTTGAGTGTTCTTTAATGAAGTATCTCTTCATGAAGATATCAAGGGAAAAAGATAGTTAGGAATGCTTTTCATGATGATATAAATTCACGTTATTCATGCTTCATTGGACTTGCTCAGTCAGATCAGCATAAAGCCATCTAGAAGAATATGTACCTTTAGCATACTGATAACATTCGACAACTGGATAATAAAATTGGTGACATTTGCAAAGCCTGAGAGACTTAGGTCTCTTTGTGTTGACATTAATAGAAATTGGACATCTCCATTTCTTAGACAGTACTGGTCCAGTGACCTTTCTTTTCTTTTTCAGAAGGTATTTTTGTCTACTCTTTGCAGCTGCTGTAAAAAAAAACAGCAAAATACTTTATTTTCTTGTTTTTTTTCTTCTGTTTGTATTAACAGTCATCCCTCTTTCAAATGGCTGTCAAAAACTGCTGCTCTATAGACTTTTATCTGATTGCTAAATATGTTGAGTATTTGAGCCTTGGTCTCTGATTAGAGCTGACCAAAGAAATGGAAGTGTGACAGCTGGAAGTGACGAGGTGACTGGTTATTTATCCCTGTCTTGCAAAAATGCATGTATCATATTCTGCTGCTCATGGAAGTCAGCTGAATTTGCCTTAGACTTCTCTGCAAACTTTCCCCTTAATCTGGGAATACTCCTGTCTGCTGCAAAAGGCTACTTATATTTCATTATTCACTACAAGTAAAGATGGAAGACTGACAACTGTGCATTACTGTTTTGCAGTAATTGATCTTTTTCAAAGCACTTTGTCTTTTTTCTCAGGATCTCAGTCATGTAAGACTTTACTTTCCTATTGCAATAGGAATCTTTTTTTTTTTTTTTTTTTTCAGAGAAGTGGGATCAAGGTGTCATGTTTTAACCACAGAATTGCCTTTATTTTGCATTCATTCTGATACTCAGTGTAATATTAATGGAAGTACCCTTCTTGTGGAGTGAGCCGTGTTATCAGTAAGTGTATAATTGACTTTTCTACTAAATGTGAGGCAACAAAGGGGACTTGAAGATCAAGAGCCCTTTGCCTATCTGTTAGTGCCTTGGCCTATGTTCAGGTTTGTTTAGCTTGCATTTGAGGGCTAGACTAGTAGCTTGGTCACTGTAAGTGGTAAATGACTGTGCAACTGTTTTTCACACTGTCAATCAGCCTACCTGCATCTCTGCTAAAAACAAAAAAGGCAAGGAAAGGCTCATGAGTACTCAGTGCTGTAGATGTGCAAGTCATAAAGACAGGGAATGGACAAAAAATAGGAGAATGACAAAAGGTCAGTAAAGGTCAGTATGAGACATAAGCAGCAAGGAAGGCCCGTGAAGGTAACACTAGGTCACTTCTATTTGTTTATTTGCAGAGGAGTGGGCAATGCTTCCTGGCTTTTCTTCCTAGGGGGGAACGTTTTTAAACAGTTTGTAAAGCAGGTCAAGAAAGTATTGTATAGTATTTTGTGAATGCAATAGGATGTTCTTGACATGCTGTCTTAAATAGAAAGCTCTCAATTGTTTAGATAGAAAGATTTAAATTACTCTGGCTTCATAACATTAAATGATCTCTCATATTACAAATCAAAAGACAGAAGGGGAAAATACAACTTCTGTATAATACTACTCATCGTGACAAATGATCTGCATCAAAGAACATAACATCCTGGCACAGCTTCAAGATTACCCAGAGGAGAAGCAATGGATAGGCTGTCGAGACGAACTAATTTCAGAAATGGTTCCACACCTTGTTTTTCCCTAGTGTGGTGCAGCAAAACTATTAAATCCTCTAGCACAGTCACTCTGTGCACTTGTTTAACCCACTGACCTCAACTCTCATCCTCCCTGAAAGTCTCCTGCTTTTCAACACTGTGGGGGAAAACATTTCTGTGCAACTCTATGAACAATAAGGTATAAAATTTTTTACTGGAGATCAATTTGTTCATAACTGTTGCACAAGGATAGTGCCTACCATGTAAGTGAGCATGTGGGTGCCATGTACCAGCATGCAGAGGGGCCTGGGGTGGTAACCAACAAGTGTGGAGAAGGACGGAGGTACACTGGAGGTTGGTGTTAAAACAAATTGATGTCATGGATTATATGAGACTTGGCTGGTTCACAGTACAGATTATCACAGTTCAGTGCAGAAATCTGTCGAGTTTCTATTTTCATAACAATCAAATAGTTAACTCCATACAGCTGCAGGCTCCAGCATGTCTGCCTCAGTATCTAGACCAACTTAACCCAAGGACCTTCACTGGATTGCTGTGTACTATCGGAAGGAAAAGATCTCCGTTCATGTCAAGCACGTGTATATACAAATCAGATTATATTGGATCTAAAAAAAAAAAATTGGCTTGGAACTGGCAAAAAGAGAAGTATCTGTGTTCATGGAACCCTAAATTTAATCCTCAGTAAGTACTTTTTCTAATTTGATCAGATAACTCATAATTTTGTATATTAAATTCATTTACTCAGTATTCTTAATACTAAATTATGTGACTTATCTGCAGGGATATGGAGAACTAGAAATCTTGTTTATGTAAGTCAGTGCGGTACAGATGGAATCATCTACATAATTTATCCAAATTACATACATTTTACTCATTGGTAACAGGATTTGGCATTCTGCTGAGGGCCCTAGAAGAAATCCCCAAGTTCTTAAAAATGACTGTCTGTCGAGGAAGCACTCACAGTAACTAAACACACTGGTGTTGTGTTATTTAACAGATGCCAGGACTGAATCCTATGTGTGTTACAATCAATTCAAACAAAAGTCAGCTTTAGAAACTGGACCTTTGAGTAGTTTAGAGCATACTTACTTCAAGAGCAACGTTGTTAGTTTTTCTTTAAGCCTTGGCCAGGCTGGTGCCCTGTTGCAGCTCTGCCTGCATTCACAGCTATGTGAAGAGCCCTGGATCACAGCCCCATGCTGCTATGAACCTGCCTTTGTGAATGGCCTGCAATGTGCTGGAGGCCTTCAGTAGTCAAATAGCCCTTGGGTGGTTTAATTACAAATATGTTAAACTCATCACATTCTTGCTTCAGTTGTTTTTTTAAAGAATTTCTAGTGATGGAAGCAGTCTTCTCCCAGTGGTGCATTCTTTCTGCAGTTAGCATTTAACCTGATGTTGGGAATCTTGCAGCTGAGTTGTTAGGTGTTTTTATGTGGAAGTAGAGAGATTTTTCTGGATAAATAGCTTATTGCTTTTAATTATAGGAAATCTGAGGTCTTTGGTAACTCTTGAAACTCTATTACTTGACATCCTAATCTGAATCAATTAATTTTAATAGTAATATTAATATAACCATGTATTTTGGGGAATAATTGTAGTTAAGTCAGTCTTGACATTTAAGATTAGGGTGATAACAGACTTTGTATTTTTTGTATTTCAAATTGCATTCTATCGTGTATCTCTTGAAATTCACCTTACAATTACAGCTAAGTTATTTTTCCTGTGTAATGTGAAGCTTCTTTAGCTTTTGTATTTCACTTCAAATGCGGTTCACAGACATCCAAAGGGGCCCTGTGAGACCTCAGTCAGGTCCAGCTGGCACTGATTTAAAGCTGTGAATTGATAATAATGAAAATATTTCAATTAGTCTTTGAGATATGGACTTGCTTGAACATAGAGCTCTTAAGGTATGAGTCCCCACATGACTACAATCCAGAAATGGTTGACCTAGACATTTATATAACTGGGTCTCTGAAATAATGCAGTTCTTGTAGAAGTTTTACGGAAAGAACACAGTTGTCTTATCATGATGGATAAAATAGCTACACTAGCAGAGTTCATTAATTCTAGGTTAGTCTAGAAATATGGTATTTCTGGAATTCAGCAATCTTAGTGGTGGTCAGCTGATGTTTTCAGTGAGTCTGACTACCAGTATGCAAAACCAGCAAGTCATATGTTGTTGCATGATAATTCATAATAATTTATTTGCTGGTATTTAGAGCAGGGCTGCAGTGGTTTGTTTGTTGGTTTTGGTGTTTTGTTGGTTTTAATTTCTGAACAGCCCTTAGTCTTTCTGACAAGGAAGATGTACCAGGAAATATACGGATTTGTCTAGGCACATATACTACTGATAGCTGGATTCTGTATTACAGCTGTGGTGTGAATATTTTCAGTTTCAGGATTTGCTTTTAAACAAGTTCAGTTGTTAGCTCTAAACTATTCAATAAAAAATACACTTTTACCCTAGGTTTGTTTTTGTTTTTTTAATAGTGAGATCTGCTTTTTGTATTGTTACTCTTTTCCCCACTCTGGGGTGAGGCTCTGGTTTGCTCCAGAGCCCATCTGACTGCTTTTGCATCTTGTACTTAATTCAGAGTCCCTGGAACATGCCGGAATAGTCAGAAGGACACCAAAACCGTTAATGACATTGTCCAGGACAGTGTGGAGGAAGTGCCTAAACTGAGGTTATCCAAGATGCTCGCCTGTGCCTTGAGAACAGAAATGTCCTTTCTCTGCTTCTCAGCGGCTAATACAAATGGTGTGTTGTATGGGAGAGAATGCATTGTAATTTCAACACACAATCAGTGCGGAGAAACTTAGTAAACAAAAGAACATTGCTGGTGGCAGTCAAGAGAGGAGGCAGGAGGAAAGGCTCATTAAGTCTGATTGTTATGGCACACAGTGATAATGGACCTGTATATCAGATAATGATTTACTTAGTGTTCTCCAGTACACATTAGATACATTTTGTAAGTACATTATTTCTTATCTAAAGAACAGCTATCATTAGCAGCTAGTGAAATAGTTGCATAAATTTTCATGTTGCAGAGAGGGGGGGGAAGTTGGTAGTGTTAAAATAATGCAATTTCATCCCAAAGAAGATCTTAATTACTACTGTCAGATGTGTGACCTTTACAATACAAAACTTAGAGAGAACTGTATTTTTGTCTTCCTATTCCTCTGCAGCTACTTTTAATGTAAAGTTATGGTAGCAGTTGGTGACTTGAATTTAATTCATGCTAATACAGAGAATACAGGATATGGCAGGCAGGTTGGAGGGGGAGCTGAATAAAAATTTAAGCTTTGAGTTAGGAAGGGAAGAAGTAGGAACAAGTCAAGTGTGAGTCATTTTCCACCTGTGTACCTGAGTTCAACCGGTGAAGAAAGTAGTATGCAGGTTGCCTTTCCACCCTGCTTTCACAACTGCTGGAGATGGTTTGGGGTGTTGGTTTATTTTTCTTTCCTTAAACAAAACTAGCTGAGTATTCTTGCTTTTGTAGGTCTCTTAATTTTCTTAACTTCAGAGTCTAGTATGGAGTCTACATCTCTGCTTGCTATGTTCTTCAGTCTGCTCTTCCAAGTCCCATGGATGTCAGTTTGGACTGTATGTGAGGAAGAAACTGGTTTGAGCCTCTACCCTTTGTTTATAAGGTGAGTGGGAGTCAGGTATCCTTCTTTGCCCGTTTTCCATCCACAGGTGTGCATTAGCCTGAAGTGTGAATGAGCATGGGGATAAGAGGTGCTTGAGGCCAGCTCCTCTGACTGCCCAGTTCTCCTGCCCCTGCCAGGGAAAGCAGGGTTGGCAGCATCCTGCCCAGCCTGCTATGTTGACTGAGTGTGAGGGCAAGGGAACATTGCTGGCTGCAGTGACTTGATCCTGTGTCCGCTTCTTTCTATACCATCATTCCGGAGCCCTGCAAGCTGTCACATTTGCTACTCTTCTCAGCCTACAAGAGGCATTCCCCTCAGTCTTTTGAAGCAGTAGTAAATTAAAGCTCTTTTTGAAGATCACAGACAAGCTAATATATATTTTATATGTTCTGTGTACATGCTCAGATATGCTTCAAAGCTGAAAGGAACCAATCTGAATTAGAGAATTTGTGCAGATCAAAAGAGAAATTAAACTTTTGTTCCTGGTTTAAGGGAGACTTTTTAAAGAAATATCAAACCTTCTTAAGATCTTAATCATAGAATAATCAAAGAATGACTTAGGTTGGAGCAGACCTCAAAGATCATAAAGTTCCAACTCCCCTGCTATGGGCAGGGTTGCAATCCACTAGATCAGGCTGTCCAGGGCCCCATCCTACCTGGCCTTGATTTCCTCCAGAGATGGGGTATCTACAACTTCTCTGGGCAACTTGTTCCTGCACCCCAGTGCTCTGAGTAAAAGATTTCTTCCTAACACCTAATCTAAATATCCCTTCTCTTAGTTTAAAGCCATTCCTCCTTGTCCTATTGCTCTCAGACCATGTGAAAAGTCAGTCCCCGTCCTGCTTGTAAGATACCTTCAAGTACTGGAAGGCTGCAATGACATCTCCTTGGAGCCTTCTCTTCTCCAAGCCAAACAAGATCAACTCCCTCAACCTTCTCTTAAAGAGGAAAGAGAGGTGCTCCAGCCCTTTCTTCATCTTTGTGGCCCTCCTCTGGACCTGCTCCATTAACTCTGTATCCCTTCTGTACTGGGGGCCCTAGGCTTGGACACGGTACTTACAAGGGCAGAGTGGAAGGGGACAATCACCTCCCTTGTCCTGCAGCCCAGGGTACTGTTGGCCTTTCAGGCTGGAAGAGTGCACTGCTGGTTCATATCTAGCTTTCTGTCCATCAGGACCCCCAAGTTCTTCTCCACAGGGCTTCTCTGAATGATTTATTCTCCCAGTCTATACTCATATCTGGGATTGTCTCAATAACCTTGCACTTGGCCTAGTTAAACCTTAGTAGATTTTCGTGCCCACTTTTAAAGTGTGACCATGTCCCTCTAAATGGTATGCCTTCCTTCTATTGTGTCAACTGCACCATTCAGTGTAATGTCATCAGGGTATGCTCAATCCGACTGTCTAAAGACATTGAAGAGCATCAGCAGGACTGATCCTTGGGGGACACTGCTCGTGAACAGCCTCCACCTGGACATAGAACCATTGACAATCCTCTGGCTGCAACTATGCAACCAATTCTTATCCACCCAAGAGTGAAGCCTTCAAATCCATATCTCTCCAATTGGGAGGTAAGGATGTGGTGTGGGACCATGTCAAAGGCCTTGCACAAGTCTGGATAGATGACATTAGTTGCTATCACAGCATCACTGATGCTGTTGCTCCATCATAGAAGATGACCAGCTTGGTCAGGCACAAGTTAGTAAAGGCAGGTCTCATTAAAGCAGTTCTCCAATTGTTGGCAGCTCATCTATGTAGTCCAGCTCTACAAACTGGGTATAAAATTCACATTTTACTTGCACTTTGTCTTGTCATCCATTTGAAGATGCTGCTATTGTAATAAAATAATTGTTACTAATTATCTGCAGTGTGTTGTCAACATGTTTTCCCTTTTCAGATTTGTGCAACACATGATCATTTAAATCTATAAGGGCCTATGAATGTATTTCTCAGCGACTATAATCACATTGTATGGCTGCAGCTACAATTATTTATTTATCAGCCATACATCCACTAACCACTTTCTGTGGTAGTAGGAATCATGCCATGGCACAGAAATCTAATCTTGATGGCTAGCAAGGAAGGCATATATGTTGAGAACGCTGCGTATTGTGCTTTGCTCTTGGTCTGCAAATACCAGGCAAGGATTTACAAGGGAGTTTGGTAGCTGAAACTTTAATTAAAGTTAAATTGTAGTTACTCATCATCCAGATGTGCCAGAGCTGTTCTGGTTCAGTGCTCTTATGCTGTGGTATGACTGGGCTGGTAAATCAAGTTCCAGAGCAATGGGAATGAACAGCTATTATTACAGCACAACTTCCAGAAGGTGGATCCATTCATTTCAAACACCAGCACCTCTCAATGCCTTAAATGTGGGCACAGTATCAGTAGACAGCATTAAAAAAAAAAAAAAAGAAAGAAAGAGCAATGACAGCTGATTTCATAGTTTCTGGGTTAATGCAGAATGATGAGCAAGTATGACTGATAAAAGATGTAAAGATGAAATCTAACAAAAAGGTTTTCAGGTACAAGTGGCAGATAGTTGTCCGTGTCTCCTTGTCGAAGGAATCTGCAAACCCTCACTTCCCACAGCTGACTAATGTGATGAAGCCTTGATAGAAAGAGTAGGTGAGTTTGAGGAACGGTTTGGGAAGAAGCAGGGGGGTGAGGAGGCATCCTCTGAACTCAGGGGAGGTCTGAGTGAAGTTATCAAGTCTTTGGTATTATCACAGCTGGCTAATAACAGCAAAAGGTCAGCAATATTGTAATTACTCAGACTTTTCCTATCAGAAAGTAACACTAGCTTTAGATAAATAATAAAACGCACTCACCCAAATCTATTACCTTAAGCATCTCTGGTTAGGTTTCTGAGAAGTAGGGACATAGCGTATACTTGTTTGATGAAAATCTACTTATTACTGATAGATCCTCTCAGCCTAATTAGAATGCCTGATCCATGTTGATGCTTGATATATTTCCTTTTGCATACACTTAAATGGGGCGGATCTCAAACTCAGTCACACCAATACAAACACTGAATGACACAATTTCAGCTGCTTGTTCTAAAGCTATACCAATATAGGAAATAAAATAATGCAGCCAGAAACTTCATTGCTTAAAGTAAAATAATACAGGAAAATTTATGAAAATATTTAAGTATTAGTTCTCTTCTGCCAATCTTGAAGGTCAAAGTTCCTATGCAGTATGACAGTGAAGTGAATATTTGTATTGATTACATAGTTGTTGAGGTTTTTTTTTTTACATTCCTAGGTAACTTCTCTTTAGTGGGGTTCTAACAATCTAGCAAGTTCAGATAATATGAGTATCACTGGCAGCAATTGTAAGATCTGCTTGCTGCACATTTTCTCTTCTCACTTTGTGAATGAAGTTACTTTCCTTGCATTCAAATAGATAATATGTTTAGTTAAATACTTCTGATGTGCAAATACTAAGCTGTTGTTGGAAGCAGCTTTCAAATCATTTTTCTGCTCTCACTTAATTCCCATTTATTCTACTTCCTTAGAAACAGATTAGTACTATTCAAAGGTTTTTTCTTCTGGAGCACCTCGTGCTACCTTATGACAAATAGCCTCACCACTGATGTGTGGGGATGGCAGCATTGCCTGCCAGCCTTACCCAGCCAGAGTAACAGTGCCATGTGGCATTGCTGTGCAGGGTCCCTGCTGCACTGGTGCTAGTGGTGATCACAGGTGGTCCCCACCATGCCTGTGTGACAAATATGTGCAATAGGTATAGGGAATGAGTATCCCTCCCACATAAAAGTGTCCACATATAGATACACACAAAAATCTTTTTCTTACTGGCTCAGTTTCTCACAACGAGTGTGTCCTAATTAATGCATTTTGTTCATTATAATTCAGCCACCCTAGTATGAGGGTAACACAATAATGGGCAGTTGTGAATATGTTGAATAGAACTTCAGGACAAACTGTTAATCTTGTTGGGATTAAGGCAAAGCATTAAAATTAATGAAATGATTGTATCTTGATCTGCATATGCAAATTAGGGTAAATGGTATGCCCAACAATAGTAGAAGCAAAAGATTATGATAATAAATCACGTTATCTGAATTAATGACTAGCTAACCCCACTTGATAAGGTCATATTAAGTCCCAATGCACTTATTACTAAAATTTATCATTCAAGCATGTATATGTATTTAATTATTATAGCCTATTTTCATAAGCAGATAAACTGAGCAGTGGAAAGTTTCCTTGGCCAGCACAAGCCCATAAAAGAAAATTCACTAAGAACACTTCGTTTTTCAACGCTGTGATCTATATGGGAAGGTAGTTAGGTATCTGTCCCTTATAATTTGGCCCAAGGATTAATGAATCAGTTAACCCTACTTTCTCTTTTCTTTATGGTGTTAAAGACTTTGGCCTTAATTGGAATACATGAGAGAATCAAAATTTGAATAGCTGTGATTAAAGAATTCACTAAGGTTGCTTAATTCTTAAATCTGCATTTGTTATTTCTCAGCATCCCCTTCTAGAGATGTTTTCTTAAGGCAAAGATGGTTTTTGGCTGTGTGTTCATACAGTACCTTGTGCAGTAAAAATAAAATCCAGCGTGTGTCTCTGAGAAACAGTATGTTGTAACTGATATAAATATTGAGTTATTTTTATCTAAAGATCTCAGAAGATACAAGGCAACATTATTATTCTGAGACTGCTTTCTGGAAGGAGTAGCATAATTCTCCTTGAGGTGGGCAGTAAGATTTGCTTTCCCTCAGTGAAAGTAATTTCATGCTCACTCTCATCTGTGTGAATCTCAAGCACCCCGTATCTGTAAGCATTCATACAGCTGGTAGGCAGCTAATTTCTCGTATGTGAATACTTCAGCTGTATTTACCAATAATACATTGATGACAAATATATATATGATGCATGGTCCTGAAAGCCCAGAGAGAAACTGTCAGAGCAGAAGATCCATGACTATAAAATTGGACCCAAATGAGCAGAAAAATTTCTGTGGAAAAAGATGATGTTGGGCTGTCTCCCTGTGTCTGGCTTGTGCAGTGGTCATGGAGCACATTCCTTCTGGCAGCTGCTGCCAGGATGGAGGCCAATGCCCCCGTCTCTGAGCCCTTCAGAGAAAGCAGATAAGGAGAAAAAGCTCACCCACCACTTGGGGTTTTTAGAAGGAGTTGGAAGAACTTGTCATTTTTAGATATGTGCCAAATGCTTCCATCACTTAAGGAGAAGCACTGCAAACTAACAACTGCTGCCCTTGCTTGGAGCTTAGCAAGCAATATATGTGTCTGCTCCCAGGCAGAATCCATGCAATTCCTGTTGCATCCCCAGGCATAGATATCTGAGGTGACTCTAGCATGGGAAAAAGTTTGTGGGAGGCTTTCAGCCATCACTTTTGCAGACTGCACAAAAGCCTCTGAGCCCTGTACTGTCTTGATTCAGAACTATCAAATTAACGTCTTTAAAAAGGCACTCTAATGAATTAATCATAGGAATACACATTTTACTCCCAGAACAAAATGAGGATGATCCAATTAACCAATTTCTACTAAGGCCTACAATTACTTTATTAAGGCTTTAAAAAATGGTTTCTGCGAAGCAGTATTTATTCCCAGTTTGCTGTAGTTATCTGACAGCACTGTCTAAGGCCTGCTGTTGAGGCCTATGCTGTCCCTTATCTCATTAAATGTGACATAAGCACCTTTGATAAAATGAAATGGTGAGGTGCGGCAAACGGAGTCAAATTCTTCTACACAGCAGTGCCCTGCTACATGCTTGCAATGTGATTTGCTAGCCTCTATTGACAGGCAATAACACGTTTTGTACGAGTGCCAGCTAAAGATAGCCATTTAGAGCTTCTAAATAATTAAGTATTGATTAATCAACTTAGAAGTGTATGGAATGCTTTTTTTTTTTTCCAAAGCTTTTGTCCGTTCTTAACAGTCTTATTATTTCTGCCAGAGGAAATGGGAAGCACAGGCCTTCTGCAACTGTCAGGGTCTTAAAAAAATTACAGGTCTGTGCTGCTGTCCCCAGGGCAAGCAGCAGGGATGACAGGCTGCCATGGAACAAGCATATGTGCCTGCTTGCTTTGCTGCACTGCTTGTCCACCGTGTCAGCTGTCGGTGAGAAGTGCCTAAATTTCATAAGTCACAGAGCAGTTAGGAAGGAGCAGAAGCTCTGTGTGTTTTAAGAATTTGCTGCCTTTTGCTTTGGTAAAAAGCAAATGCAAACTTCTGGTGGTTTATCTGACCTGTGAATGGCTTTAAACTAAAAGAGAGGAGATCTAGGTCAGAGGTTACGTTGAAATTTTTTACGGAGAGAGTGGTGAGCACAGCTGCCCAGAGGAAGCTGTAGGTGCCCCCTCCCTGGAGGTGCTCAAGGCAAGGCTGGATGGGGCCCTGGGTATCCTGATCTTCTGGGTGGCAACCAGCCCACAGCAGGTGTTGAAACTGGGTGGTCTTTCAGGTCCCTTCCAACCCAAGCTATTATAGGATTCTGTGATGTGATTGTGTTGTCTGTTAGCACAACTGGATTGGAAAAAGTCTTTGCTTTGTGGGAGGTGGGACGTAGCTGTTCGTGCAGTAAGTCTTCCTGCCTGAAGGCCTTTTAGCACTTAGGTTGCTTCTAGGGTCTCTAATGTGTGACACATGCATGTATGTGGAAAAGAATGCCTACAGGATACAATAGTGACCTCAATTAAAATGATGGGGGTTAAATTATCGCTGACATGTCATCCCAGGGAGCTCCTTGATTCTCCCTGTCTGGGAAGGATTACAGTTCAACCAGTCTAGTCCATTGCTCTTGCCCCAGTTACAGCAATTGTCCTCTAGAAGTTGAATAATTTAAATGCTTTGCTGAGACAAAATCTGTATATCATTTTTATCTGTATATCACCAATAACTGAAACTACATTTACAGCAGCTTGAGAGAATTGCATCATAGTCAGGAAGGAACTCCTTTAGTCTGAAAAGTGCATCTTTCTTGGTATTTCCATATAATGAAACAAACAGTGTTTATTTTCCTGGAAGCAGCTGTCACATCAGTGTGAAAATAGGAACTTCATGGATCTGGGAATGAGTTAAGGGTATTTTATATCAAAAGCAGGCAGGAAGCAGATGTGCTCGGTGTGCCAGATGTCTCTCATTATTAAAAAGTGAAGAAGTGAGTAATCTCCATTGGGAAGTTTGGTAGAATTTCTTATTTTCATTCTCTGTTTCTCAGGTAGGAGAACTTTAAAGTTCATAAGTTTGCAGGAATGAGGAGAGGTTAGAGGGCTACCATACCTAGTATTACAGATCCATAATTGTCTTGTTTGCTGGACTTCTGTCATTCAAGTATGAAGTTTCTCTCAATGCAGATAGGTGTTTCCATAAGGGATGTGCAAGAATTTAGAAGTACTTACAAGGCTTGAGTCAAAGTGATGCTGAAAGGTGCCTCAGTGAATCTACCTGTTCTTTCCCCATACCGAAGGCATTCAGAGCACACGTCCTGGCTGCACACATCCGTGTGATTGCTGCCTTATGGAGCAGCCCAAAACACACTCCTGTTCTGTCACTTACTGTGTCTGTATTTTGGTGTTAGGCAAGGCCAACTCATGCCCCTGTGGCATCAGGATGTGCCCATGAGGGCTCTGCATCATTAAATTGGTGCCTGGTTTACAGCTGCAAGTTGCCAGTGCAGTTAGTGCTAGGCAGAAAAAACTGTTTGTTTGGGTCTTTTGTGTGTATGTGTTAAGCTGCAGTTCAGTGTGCAAGCCAGTAAACCAAATGTGAGTGATTCGTGGTTCCAAGTACTGTGTAGCACAGCAACCCACCAGCAGGAGGAGACAGACAAAGCTCTGCAGGGTGAGACCCTGGGTACCTGTGCTGCTAGCAGGAGCTGAGAGTCTGTTGTTGACTGAGTTTGTGGTTGATGTTCCTGTAAGGCAAAGCAAACCCACTGTTTCTGTGGCACTGTGCACAGGAATGGCCTTTTGCTAGCCACCAGTGCCAGCTGAAGGCAGCTCTACTTTAAAGCCATACATCACCCTGTCTCGAGTTCTCAGTTCTGACTCATCGCTTTCATTTGGTTCCCTGCAAACAAGTATGCTTGGGGTAGGGGGGAGGTGGTATAGTAATTAGGGAGTTGTAACTTTGCATGAAATTTAGTGCTGCTGCTCTTATACAAGGTGGTAGCATGTTTTGAGATTCACTGATACCTTGATCTTTTGGTGACTATTATTTAAACACAACTGTATTTCAGCAAGACTATCTCCTGCTCTTTTCTGTGACAAAGGTCACACTTTTTTCTGGGACTCTCATTTTTTCTGGACTCTTTATTCGGTACCTGAGAGAAAAGGGATGCTTATGGTAGGCTTGGTGTCATTAAACAGTTTTCTGGTACAAGAAGAGTACTTCTGTGACTTTTAGTACTCCCACATGTGAAGGAATTTATTGGAGGAGGTTAATAAGCTGGGAAACTACCATCAATACATGGGTAAGCTTGAATTTTCAAGAGTTGGCTCCTGAACTTCAGCTCCACGGGAAGGCTTCCATTAATAAGTGTATAGGCGTAGTAAACGCGGCCATTGCGGGGTAGGTGCTGTGGTATTAATGGCTGTTAATATTAGCCTTGGTGATCACCAAGACACTTGATAGAACAGGAAATAGGTACAATTTCAATTACACCAAGGAAAAGAAATAACCACATTCTTGTCTGACAGCTCTTCAAACAATTCTTTACCTCAGTGTTGATTTATTTGTGCTAAACTAAGGAAAATGCAATTGCATTTTGTTCTAAAAAATGAAATATGTAACTTTGATCTGTTACCTGGATATTGATTTCCTTAGAATACATTAAAATACTCAATACTCTTTCTTTTTAAAAATATTTCAGATACAAAATCCTATAATAGCATTATACCCATCACATAAAGAAAATGAATTCAAGATTAATAGAGAAATCCAGAGGAAGACTGGAATGTAACACAGATGTATAAAAAATAATTGTGTATTGATTTTTTGATCTCTGATTTAAATACACCATCTTGCTATCATAAAGCTTCTGCAGAACTATAGGTGTGTTTACTTTGGTTACTTTTAAGGAATAAATAATTTCACAATAAGCTTTAAGTACCTAGGTAGGATTATGAAAATAAATTCGGAAGAAAATTAATCAGCTCCAGATTTATCCAGTGACAGATTGTTATAATGTTAATACAAGAGGCTAGGAGCACCTACCAGTCTATTTTTAAGTTTCAGAGAGAAGTAAAAACAGCTTCAGAGAGTTCTCAGTGGTGCTCAACCTATTCAGAATGCAGTTGTGCTGAAGTTTTCCCTGTGCAAACCCAAAGGCCATTAGAGAGCTATCTGGCTGTTCATGCATCTCCTGCCATGGTTTCAGTACTCAAAACCAGCTAAGCAAAGAGTTTAATTGTGATGAACAGAATACGAAGAGGCTTGCTCTCATCTCTGCACAGACTAAAAGGATGGAAAATGTTGAAAGTTGACAGTTGTGTAAGAATCATTCCTAAATATGAAACTGCAACTATAGAAAGAAGAATACCTGGGGAGTCTGATACGTCTCACAAAAGCAGTCTGTATCTTTTCTACATTGATATTTTCACTTAATGCAGGTAAAAGCATCCTATACAATAGAGAAAATGTGTCCTGTGACAGTCTTAGAAGATTAAAATGTGCTTGTAAAGAGATTGTGTGGAAGTTTTTTTTCTGTTAAAGCAGACTTGAGGCACAGAGAAGCCTCCAATCAATGCTGAGGGCTGAGTCTCTACTCACTGATGTTAATTTGTATCAGGCCAAGGTTATTGATTTCTGAAAAAATTAGAAGGTTGTGTCATTGCAGCAGCGGAGAAAATAGGTGTAGTGATTGAACTTTGGTTCTGAACTGTACTTTTTTCAAATCTGCAGTGCAAAATTTGTTCTTGACATGACAGACTATGAGCAGGCACAAGGGTGCTCCTTTCTGTACATATGCAGCAGTGAAAAGAAACATCTCTAAAAGATCAGAGAATCTGCTCTCCAAAGGGACCAGAACTTGTATTGTCCTTTTCAGCAAGTGTGGATCAATCGAGCGGCTCTTTCTCACTGCAAAGCCTTTCTCCTGGCATGCTTTTTCTCTCCCTTGTTATGGCCACTTTCCTTTAGGTCCAGTCATATTTTCAGAAGTCTACTGCGTAGGTCTACCGAGATGATCCATTGTAGTCTTTAAACTTTGTTTACATTACAACATAAGCTAGTGCTTCGCTTGTCTGCTTTGTGTGTCATACTTCAACAACTGTTATAGTTTTAAAATTTCTGTAAAAGATTTCTAAAAATGTTTTTTTTTTTTTTTCTCAAAACTCCTAAGTGAGCATTTTGCTTGATATGTCAGAGCATATCTGCTGATATTCTGCAGACACACTACTGTCGTCCTTGTTAGGTAACTTAGGTCAAGTCATAGCTTAAAAAGTTTGTGTAGTTGTTTGTTTATGTGAGAAGAGGGGAAAACTTTACTCAGCAGTTGCACTGAATTGGCTAAATTTTCTTTGCCTTGTTCCTTCTGCTTTATCTTCATTTCTCCAGCATCCTGGCAGGTATTGCATATTTACAGTCCAGCCAAACAACTGGGTTTATTCAAATCTTTCTCCACGGCAGACATAAAATGAAATTGTTTTCATCCTTCAGCAGTTCCAGTCTTTCAATAGTGTCATAGCAATAGTAACGGGGCACTTGCACTTTACTATTCAGAAAAGACTAACTAAGTGCTTCTGAAGTACTCTAGGGTTGAGTGACCTTCAATGACTTGTGCATATAGATTATCAAACATCATAGCTGAGCTAACAGACCGTGAACGGTGTCCGATTCCTTTCAGGCTAAATAGTGCAGATAATCATAATTATTCTGGATGCCAGGGTCAAAAGAACTGTTCATCACTTTTCTGGCTTACTGAAGAATCTTTTAAAGTACTAAATGATACATCATCCCAGTCAGCGTGTTATAAAGGAATTAAGTGAAGCGAGTTCTAGAAGAGATTTTTGACAGCACATATCTGATATGTCTCTGTCCTTTCATTTGTATATCCCTACATTTTTTAAGCAGATTACACATTGCAAGTCTGTCACTCAGATGCTTTATTCTGAACAGGGCTAGTCTTCAGCTGCGCTGGAATTTTCTCCATTGATTTAAATGAGCATTTTAAGAAGCGGTTGATTAATACATGAGGTCTACCTGTAGGTGAGAAACAGCACCTTGCTAGCCAACTGGTGGAAAAATGGGTCCAACATACCAGTCATTTTTAACATCACACTAATTATTTTTTTACAGCAGATTCTAGTAGCTGAAAGTATTATGAAGCAGTTTGTGTCTAGGATTGCCTTCCTATAGGCTGATCTGTGTGTATCTTTGTGTTAGCTTATAATAGCAAGGATGAATTTGTATAGTTTATGACAGCGCATCAATCAGATATTTACTGATGCATTTTTTATATCAAACTATATAGAGACAATAAAACTGTACCTAAGTATGTGAAGGAATACGCATTAAGACCTTTGTATAGTTGAGAATAAGGTCCTTAATTAAATGCACTACAAGAATGAGTTTTGAAGATGAGGGGTGGTAATAAAACAGAAGAAGCACAGGATGATATCTAGAGTGGCAGTAGGATGAGATATACTCCTAAAAAATGAAAGCCAGAAAGTGCAGGCGAGATCATGAGCCGACTGACCAATTTTTATTCCACGTGTATTGTCTCTGCCTCCTGAGTCTTGGCAACAGCACAATGGAGTCAAGATAGGCAAAACTGAGCAAAAACCCATCTCTGGCCAACCTGAATATATAAATCAACATTTATATATTTCAATCAACATATAAATCAACATTTAGGTGAGCACACATGTACTTAAGTTTGAAGAATTAAAAGTATGAAATTTGTAGGAAGTGAGAGTATAAAAGCAGTGATGATACTAAAGGCAAATAGAGAACACAGGAACAGTGGCAGGTACAGAAGGAATCATCATGCATTTAGTTTGCACATCTGGATGATGCTTACTGTGATCCTTGATACACTGACTGTGTTGGAGATTACAACTCTTCTGAACAAATAAACAATATCATGTAATGCTTCCATCTCTGAGAACATGGCATGCCACCAGTTTGTTCAGTGCAGTGCTCAGATGGTCTGATGGCATGAAGTGCATCCTGTATAAACTGTGAACTCTATTTGAAAATAAAGTTTATAATTAAAATTGGCTTTTGTGGGCCTCCAGCTGGTGAATGCTGTTTTGCTGACGTGTGACATCAGTCCCAACACCCACAGTATGGTCGCTCACTGCCAGCCTCCGTGCCAGCTCCTCCCAATGCCAATGCCTCAGATGTTGCAATCTCCACAAAATGGCACCCAGCAGCAGGAGGTTTGTGAGGCTTTATCACATGGTTTGTATGGAAAAACCTTTTCCGCACTCTGCAAACAACCATTTCATTTCATTTCAGGAACAAGTTTGCTGGGCTGGTTAGCAGGGCTTTAAACTAGATATGATGGGGGAGGGGGGTGTACTGGGTGACAGAGAAGCATGTGGGAACGCTGTCACCCTGGGAGGTGGTAAGGGAAAACCCCAGACTTGTCCCGGAGGTATTAGGGAGGGCTCCTCTGATAAGGCAACGAGGCCAGTATCTGAGCTGAAGTGCCTCTATACCAATGTGCGCAGCATGGAAAATAAACAGGAGGAGTTAGAAACCATGGTGCAACTGGGAAAGTATGATGTAAAGTATATTGCTATCACTGAAGCATGGGAGGATGAATCCCACAATTTGAATACCCTGATTGAGGACTACAGGCTTTTTAGAAGAGATAGAGATGGTAGGAGGGGTGGCGGAGTTGCTCTCTATGTTAGAAAGAGGATAGATTGTGAAGAGCTGTGTCTGAGGAACAGCCATGATCAGGTCGAGAGTTTGTGGGTAAAAATCAAGGATCGGTCCAGCAAAGGGCATCTAGTGGCTGGGGTCTGCTACAGGACACCTGTTCAGGAGGAAGCTGTGAATGAGGCCTTCTTGCTTCAGCTGCAGGAGGTGTCGCGATCATGGGCTCTTGTCCTGATGGGGGATTTCAACCACCCAGATATCTGCTGTGATAGTGGCATGGTGGGTGGCAGAAAATCCAGGAGATTCCTGGAGTCTGTTGAGGACAACTTCCTGGTCCAAGTAATAGATGGACTGACCCAAGGTGAAGCCTTACTGGACCTGATGCTCACTAATGAAGAGGAGAGCATTAGAGATGTTAAGATTGGAGGCAGCCTGGGCTGTAGTGACCATGCCTTGGTGGAGTTTGTGATCTTGAAGAATGCAGGCCTGGCAAAAAGCAAAGCTAGGACCCTGTGCTTTAGGAGAGCAAAATTCCGGCTGCTCAAGGAACTGCTGAGTGGGATCCCCTGGGAAACTGTCCTTAAGGACATGGGTACAGAGCAGAGCTGGCAGCTCTTGAAGGACACCCTTCTGAGAGCGCAATGGCTCTCCATCCCCCAGCAGAAGTTGAGCAGGGGAGGCAGGCAACTGTCGTGGCTGTGCAAGGACCTGCAGCTAAAACTGAGAGAAAAGAGGGAAATGTACCGAAAGTGGAAGCAGGGTTGTGTGTCCTGGGAGGATTACAGGGCTGTTGTCTGTGTGTGTAGAAATAGGATTAGGAAAGCCAAGACGCAGATGGAGCTGAACGTGGCGAGGGATGTGAAAGATAACAAGAAGGGGTTCTATAGGTACATAGGCAGGAGGAGACAGGCCAAGGAGAGTGTTCCCCCTCTGATGAAAGGCAATGGGGAGCTGGCTTCCTCAGACATAGAAAAAGCTGAGGTACTCAGTGAGTGCTTTGCCTCAGTCTTCACGGGTGGTCAGGCTTCCTGTGTCTGCCAGGACCACGAGCCTCTAGGTGAGGGTGTGGGGAGTGGTTTCTGTCCCACTGTAACTGTGGAACAAGTCCGAGACCTCCTCATGAAAGTGAAAGTGTATAAGTCCATGGGGCTGGATGATATCCATCCTAGGATTCTGAAAGAGATGGCTGATGTGGTTGCCAAGCCGTTCTCCATCGTATTTAAAAAAATCATGGCTGTCTGGTATAGTCCCTGGTGACTGGAAAAAGGGAAACATTGCTCCCATTTTTAAGAAAGGGAGAAAGGAGGACCTGGGGAACTACAGGCCAGTGAGCCTCACCTCTGTGCCTGGGAAGATCATGGAGCAGATCCTTCTAGAAGCTATGTTAAGGCACATATAAAGAGATAAAGAGTTAAAGAGGTAAAGAGATAAAGAGATAAAGAGGTGATTCGAGACAGCCAGCATGGCTTCACTAAGGGCAGATCGTGCCTGACCAATCTGGTGGCCTTCTGTGATGCAGTGATGGCTTCAGTGGATGGGAGAAGGGTGGTGGATGTCATCTACCTGGACTTTTGCAAGGCCTTTGACATGGTCCCTCATCCTTCTCTCTAAATTGGAGAAGTGTGGATTTGAAGGATGGACTGTTCGATGGATTAGGAACTGGCAGGCTGGACGCAGCCACAGGGTTGTGATCAATAGGTCTGTGTTAGGATAGAGGCCGATCACAAGCAGTGTCCCTCAGGGGTCGGTCTTGGGACCGCTGCTCCTCAACATCTTTATAAATGACATAGACAGTGGCATCGAGTGCACCCTCAGCAAGTTTGTGCATGACACCAAGCTGAGCGGTGCAGTCGGTACATTGGAAGGAAGGGAAGCCATCCAGAGGGACCTGGACAGGCTGGAGAAGTGGGCCCATGAAAACCTAATGAGGTTCAATAAGGCCAAGTGCAGGGTGCTGCACTTGGGTCGGGGCAATCCCAGGTATTTATACAAACTGGGGGATAATCTCCTTGAGAGCGGTACTGCAGAGAAGGACTTTGGGGTCCTGGTAAACAAGAAGCTGGACATGAGCCAGCAGTGTGCGTTTGCAGCCTGGAAGGCCAACTGTGTTCTGGGCTGCATTAAAAAAGGGGTGACCAGCAGGGAGAGGGAGGGGGTTGTTCCCCGCTACTCAGCTCTTGTGAGGCCCCATCTGGATTACTGTGTCCAGACCTGGGGCCCCCAGGAGGAGGGACATGGAGCTCTTGGAGCAGGTCCAGAGGAGGGCCACTAAGATGCTCAGAGGGCTGGAGCACCTCTCCTATGAGGAAAGGTTAAGGAAACTGGGCTTGTTTAGCTTGGAGAAGAGAAGGCTCCGGGGAGACCTTATTGTGGCCTTCCAGTACTTGAAGGGTATATAAACAGGAAGGGGAATGGCTGTTTATGAGGGTGAATAGTGATAGGACAAGGGGGAATGATCTTAAACTGAGATAGGGGTGATTTAGGTTGGATATTAGGAAGAAGTTTTTCACACAGAGGATGGTGACACACTGGAACAGGTTGCCCAAGGAGGTTGTGAATGCCCCATCCTGGAGGAATTCAAGGCCAGGCTGGATGTGTCTCTGGGCAGCCTGGTCTAGTGGTTGGTGACCCTGCACATAGCAGGGGGGTTGAAACTCGATGATCATTGTGGTCCTTTTCAATCCAGGCCATTCTATGATTCTATGATTCTATGATTTTATTAAGTAGTGATCTCGCCTTTCGCTTCTGTGCAGAAGTTATCCTGTCTCCTGTAGCAACAGTAGCAGTTGCTTTCCAGAAAGCTTGCGTATCACTGCAGGGGGATGCAATTAGGCCCTACAGCCTAATGATGCTGTATTAGAGCTGGTCAAAGGCAGTGGGTCAGGTTGTCTTCTGTGATGTGGCTTGCTGAAGGCTCTACTTTGTTGTTAAAGGACCAAATTTTTTTGGCCTAATGAGCACCTGATGTGTGCATGGAAACACTGTAAGCAAGGATTCAGGTTCAGTATGCAAGGCAGTCATGAGAAGTTTATTGCAGAAATGAGATATGGCAGAGGTTTCCAAGTAGTGTGAAATGGTGTTTTTGCTCATTCTTAAATGGAAGAAAGGCATTTTTTAAAAGCCTGATAATTCCTATAAAGCTACATTTCTTTTGTATTTTCAGGTGACTTCACATACAAACTCCCACCTTACTTGAACAACATTTCAGAACAAATATTAGTGATTCTGTTTGCAAGCACTTTTACTAATTATGTATTAAGCTTATTTGTTCAGTGAGTGACAGTGGACCAGGCCCTCCCTATTTCCTATTAAACTAGCATGAAGTAAGAATTTGTGTTTCTTAGAGTATAAGTTGCTATTGATCAGTTCTTGAACACAACAAATAGTCTTTGCTCTTTGCAAAACAATTTTGTAGGAATATTTTCTAGCTTATTTTAAAATTTGAGTAGAAAGAGGAAATAGGTTTGGGTAATGATAACGTTGCTGTTTAAATAATATGGCTGTACCCTTAGTGCACTCTTCTGGATATAGACTTGGACTTTTTTTTTTTTCACCTTTATGATGTCCTTGAATGTAATAATAAAACTACCCCCCAGATGCTTATAATACTATTAAGTGACAGTATAAGTCTCACTAGAAGGAAAAAAAGTCATGGAAAAGATGTCCTCTTACAAGTTCTACTGACCTTTTAATGCCATCAGTGGTGCCCTTATCTAAATGTGAAGAATGAGATGATTACAACAGCTTGAAGGCTCACAGTGCAAATTAATCTGAGTAATGATTAGCGGAGTTCTTAGAACAATGACAAGAACTATTCTATAGGTTAATATTTTTAAAATTATTTATGTAAAACAAGCACATAGCAGAAATCGATTCACATTAACAACTGCAAAAATGCAAGGTGTTTTGATAGTGAGCAGGGAAATTAGTGAATTTGAGATAAACGGACAACAGTGTCTTAAACACATGGCTGTTCAGGTGAAGGGCCAAGGTGGGAAGGGTGGGTGTAGTGAAATGTTCATCTGAAGCAGGAAGGGAATGGTTGCTGAAGGGAGGGTGATGAGAATGTGGTTTGTACGGAATTCCTCCATGTGGAAAATATGGCACCCATTGATATTCATCGATGCTTTCTGAATGTTTATGGAGACCAAACAGTGTATGCAAGCACAGTGAGATGGTAAGTAGTGCATTTCAGCATTGGTGACAACGGGTCACCTTCACTAGTACAGATTTTGACAAGGGCAGCTTGCAGGCTCTTGTTCATTGTGGGCAAAAATGCTGAGCTAGTGGTGGTGACTGTGCTGAAAAAGAGCGTTTTGTAGATGATAACTTGCTCTATCAACCAGTGTTATTGTGCTCTTCGTGTCTGTTGTAGTTTCCATGGAAATAAATACGAGGCATTACTTTTGGAGTGACCTATGTTTAAAAATATATATAAATAGCATTTGATTTTGTAGTGCTCTTGTTGATCATACAGATCCAGAGAGGCTACAAGATTTTCGGAGGGCAGAATTAGATTTCAGAATGATACTGATGAGCTGAAAAAATGTCAGTTTTCTTATGTTGTATTGTTGTCAGGTTTTTTGGTTGTTTGTTTTTCTAAGTCCAAAGAGTGATATATAGGATCCCAGTAATTCGTAGTGCAACGATGGTCTCTCAAGAAAGAAAAAATATATACAGATGCACAATGCAAACAAAGCAGCCTTCCCTTCTTCCCAGCTGAAGAAAGAGCAGCAACCATGAGCATTCAATTCATCACTTGTGCAGAATGATGATAATCCAAGCTTGTTTTTTCTGAAAAAGACATAAAAAGAGATTCGCATAAACTTTCAGTTATGTGAAAGGTGTGTATATAAAGAGCAGTCGTTTGTTGTAGCCCTATGCACTGAGTGAATTAAATCTATTCCTAAATTTGTAAAGGTTGTTAAAGATGTTACAATGCTGAAAGTACATGGAATGCATTATCCTACGGGAAGTATTTCTTTTTTACTGGGCACTTAGCTGAGTCAGGGGAGATAACATTATACTTTATCCTGCTGTGGCGGAAGAGAATAGATCAAATAACTCCTTCACATACTACCTAACTCTCTTTTTATATGGTTACTGGTAAATATTGCTCTGCACTTTACTTAGCTGAGGCAATTAAAATACAGATATTGAAAATAATGAAGAGATGAACTTGGATTTTGTTTCTGATAGTGATCTTAGCAATTGCACTGCTCCTTACTCAACAAAAACCCAGTGCACTTTATTGTGTATTCTGTTCAGTTTTTGTCCTTTAAATTATTGTCTCCAGCTTGTATCCTCAGAATAACTCTGTGTAGCTCTGGTACACCTATGTAAGCTGGTAGTGTGGGGGAAGAGTAGATGGTCTTTTCTCATAGTAGCTGTGAACAATTAGCCCAATTTCCAAGGCTCCTTATAGTTCCACTATTTGCCATTGATGGTGGGTTTTTTGATTATTTTAGTGCAGTGAAGTGGTTATTCTGATCTTAAGGGTAATACCCCAAATTACTGGTACAGCTGGGAACCTTACGGTCAGTGCATTCTATCCTGTACCCATGCACCTGTGTCAAATGAACTGTTTTTGCACTGTCTGCTTCCTCTCAAGACCAAGTAATTCTGCATCCACTGTCTCAACATGCCAACAGCTGCTGGAAACAAACTTGTGCACTAAAAGTCAAATACTTATAATACTAGGGATGTATGGAATAGCTAACTAAGGAACTAATAAGTGGCATAGGATTCTGATAGTTGATATCAGCATTTCTTTGGGGGTGAGAAGTGAGATAAAGATTGATAAACACTTGAGAGTTTAGGATATAAGCCAACATACTTCAGGCACACAAAAAAACAAAGCACTCTTGAGCTTTTCCACTACTTATACAAATGACTATTTTGGCCCAAGAGCTATAGTGCAGAGTTGAATCATGTCAACTGCATACCAAACAGGAGAAAATGTCATCTGTGAGGCATCAAAGTGGTCCTCATGCCCTCTGGACTGTCCTGAATCCAGGTATGGGCTAGGAAGTAACCATTCCTTTAGCAAGCACTAGAAGCAATTGAGACTTGCTGATTTGATGATATGCAGGCTAATACCTATGCTTGAGTAAAGTGAATCAGATCAACATGATGTCTTCCATGTCCTTCACTTCTGGAAGGCAGTACTTTCCTCATCAAAATGAGTAACATTTTCTGAAGAAAGTAATTTCTCTTAAAAACATACTCAAACTTTTGGGAAGATTATTTCTTGGTGGAAGTTTTTAAACCAAACTTTGAAAATTTTCCTCTTTCCTCAGTGAAAAAAAAAAAAAAAAAAAAAACGAAAAGCCTGAAATTAATCATTCCCTTCCCTTCTGTCCTTCAAATCAAACTGTATTACAGCCAGAGTTTTTTGAGATGATGGAATGCTTACTAGAGCAGAGAAAAGCAAAACAGAGTGTAAAGATATCTCATCTTATTCCACTACGACTTCTGTGGGACACTTAATCTTAATGATATTGACATGAGCCTTTTATCTTTGAAATGAAAATTAGTGACCCCATTAGAATGAAAACTGCTATGTTCATTAGAAGTTGTATGTGTCAAATAGAAATGAAGCTTTCTCTCTAGGCTGTTGTTTGTTTTCCTTAACTATAAAGAAAGAATGACATAAGTCCCTGCATCTTTAATTGATTTCTGAAAAATTTACCCTAGTGACTATAATCATTAAATTTCCTCTGTATGAAAGGTACATTAATTGTTTAAAAATAAAGTTGCACTTTGACTTCAATTAAGCTTACATAAACTTGTACACATGGGGACTGCCTTCAAGAGATGTGAATTTGCTAACCTGGCATTTTTCTCAAATTCACATAGCACTAATCAAAATGACATTGATTTGCTTACATTAGCAGCTGACACCTATAACTTCCCTACTTGAGCTACTTGGGAGCATGTGTTTGGTTTTCCCTGGTGTAAAACTATCCACTGCCTTTACATACCAAAGAATTGCATCACAGCAGGTCCAGACTTCAGTCTGTCTTGCAGGTTTTTTTCTGAAGCTTTTTCTTCTGTACTCTGTGTACTGTTTCATGCTTGAAAAGAATGCAGTGGAAAAATAACTGGATTTCATCCTTTTCTGAAATACAGAGAAGCAGGGAATAGAAGTCTAAAAATGTGCCGTGTAAACCTGCGTGCAGAAAAGACAAGTCTGTGGAAGGGATTCAACCTAATAACTTCATGCTGCATCCCTTTCATGTCATGGTGAAAGTCTGGCTTTAAATTCTTTGTAGAGATCTTTTGCTACTGAAATAGCCACTTACAAGCCACACGCAGCAGAGATTTGTCAGTAACAGAGTCTGAGCTAGAAGATATGCAAGTGTAGAATATAGGTCTAAACCAGCCTTTTTGTTCTTATTCTTACCAAATCAGAAAATCTCCAGTAAATAAATCTCTGAATATGTATCCTGCCCTTAGGAGCTGAAAATATTCTCATTAGTTACTACGTGCTGAACTGACAGTACTGGAAGAAGTGGGAAGTGATCTCAGGTGGATACATAACTCATCTGCTTGCATTGCTTGGTTTCTATCAAGAAAGATAGCTTGGTAGTGATACCGTGCAGAAATAACATAGGTAAGAAACAGGGTCTCACTGAGCTCAATGATGCCCAAAGAGCTAGTATTCTTGAAACATATGAGCTTTCTGTAAGCCCATAACCTTTCACAACACTTAAACATTTTGAACAATGTTTCAGAAAACTTATTCTTGTATAAAAAAACAAAGGTGCTACCAGCTCATTCTTGTTTCAGCTGAAAGGCCTTCAATGTAATCAGTAGCTGGGATGGCACAACATAAGGAGCAATCTTCTCTTGGCATCTAATCAGCATATAATTTCAATTGTCTGTCTGTTCTTCTTCCTCTCAGCTTTGTGCAACTGTTCTGTGCTAGGAAGTAGGGGTTATCAGAACAGAGCAGGGAGCTTCTGCAGGACAAATCCATGGCAATTGCGAGGGTTTATGTTGGGTGAATTAAAAATCTGCCATGTGCCTCGTTTAATTAAATGAGAAACTTACAGGAAACACATGGCCAGTATCCCCAGAGGTGCCTTTTCAATTTCCTAATCAAAGCTGATGAAATTAGAATTGGCTATCAAATCCTTCTAGCAAACTTGCATCATTCTTTGCTAATTTCCTTCTAGTGGCCCCTTGAGAGATGGAGATAGTCTCAATGCTGCATATTAAACTTTAATTACTGATTTCAGTTATGAGGGCGCGATAACACTCGGACAGATAGCTGCATCCTAGCTTGCATGCTCCTCATGCTGAAAACAGCCATAAAATAAATGAAAGATGAGTCAGCAACCTCCTATCACCAATCTCAGTCAGTGCATCCAGCACCTCCAGCTCCACAGGTAGGATGCCAGCTGGTCTCCTATTAACAGTAAGTTGAAGATTCTTATTTATTTATAAGTGTCGTTAATCTGGGAGGCTGAATGCGATGTGCTTTGCAAAAGAGAACATGCAAGGCTTAGCATCATCCACAGTGGATGCAATGTATAGTTCATGAAAAAATCACAACATTTAATCCACAAGAGAAGCACTATTACATGGGGTTTGAAGCTTTTGTGTTACATAAAGGAGGAATTCTTAATAATCACTTACTCGCTTTTATTTTCTTAAGGAAACAAACCTATATTTTCAGGTAAAGCGCTTCTACCACTGCATGTCTGACTTGGAACCACTTTCCTTCTATGCAAAATAATCACAAAGGCTTTAGGATTAGAATGTTGCTGAATTGAGAGTTTCTTACTTGAAATGAACGTATCTGTGATGCTGGAGCATGTAAACGAGGGCTTACAGAAATGAGGCAGCACATCCTAACCAGCACATTAATTTGGGGGGAAAGCTACAGTGTTTATGCCAGTGATTTGGAAGTTTCTATCAAAATCCTTTATGTATTCTAATAGGTTGCAGATGAGATTTGCACCTCTATGGAGTTGTAGTGGTACAATATTTTCTTGTTAAATACCTTTCATTTTCTGTTCTTTCTATCCATCTCCTATGAATCTGCCCAACTGCTGCTGCCTGCTCTGTCACTCTCCTTCCTTTATACAGATCAGCATTTTTTCAAGTGTGCTGAGTTAAGCAGGTCGCAGTTCTCAGGGTGGAGATGTGCCTGTATACCCAATTAGTATTCTTCTGTTTGTTCTACTATGTCATTTTGCTTATCTAGATAAATTTGGTCATTAGGACCTGTGTGCTGGCATGAGTGTTAAAGCAAGCATATTGCTATATGGTGGATGGGAAGCCTTCAGTTCTCTTTGGTGGACACTTGCAGGCAGAGTGTGACTGCCAAAGCACTTCACCAGGTTGCAATGTGCCATTCTCAAAAAGTAGTAGCAGGAAATGTAAATCTTATATATCCTATATATAAGATATAAATATATATTATATATATGTACATACACATATGTATATGTATGTATGTATATTGACAGCAGATACAAATAGCTGAAGGTATTGATCATCATCTTTTGCAGTTATTCTATTTTAATAAATAAAGGCTACTTCATTTCTGTGCCCGGTCCCCAACAAGTCAGCTGACAAAGTACCTTTGCACTGCCTTCCATTTAATGAGATATCAGTGTTTTATTTCTGGACATCTGGATAAGGCTTGGGCTTATTTCTAAAGTAGTATTTGTTTATAATTCACAAATTGTTTCATAGTTTTCACATTTACATTTTTGTGTCACGTGTACTGGTCAAACGGGATAAAACTGAATTAGAATGTAAAAACTAGATGTGGGTGAATAATTACAAACTACTGCTGAAACAAATATGTATTTTTATACATCAAACTCGTGGGTTTTCAATTTGCTAAATGTTATGTTTGCTTTTAATTGTATAACCCCAAATACCACACTTGTCTTTATTAAAATTTATTAGTGAACTCACTCCAAGAATTCTTCTAAGTGTCCTCAGTAAATACTCACTGTTTAGGACTATGAAGATAATTATCTCCTTAAAGCTAATGCTTTTCCTCATTCATTACAAACTAAGCAGGTGAAGTGAGTTTCAATGTATTTCTTGAGGTCTGCCTCCTTTATTTTTTTCTTTTGTTCAAGCCAATTCCAGTTTACCCCACAAAAGCATACTGGAAAAGTCAGACACGGAAAGGTTGTGTAATGGGCTGTTTTGCTTTATGAATTGAGGTGGAAGGAAGAAGCAATTCAAAGCAGCCAAGTACTTTAGAAGTAGAACAGCAGACTGCTCATGGCTGAATCACAGTGCACTGCAGAAGTGGGAGTTTGGATTGCTGTTTAGGGGACACTGTCAATCCAAATGTCAGTCTGAGCTCCCAGCACTGAGCGTGAAGAGCTTTCAGATGGTGCTCCTGCCCAGCAGCTGCCTGTCTGTCTCTTCCTTCCTGCTGCAGTGTGAAAGCCTTCAGAGTGAAAACAACCTGACTTAAGTCAGAAAGTCAGGAGCAGAGAGAAGCATATACCTGGTCTGATGTTCATGTGTCCTACTCCCAGGCACATTCTAGTGTCATATGAAAAAAAAAAAACCCCATGCTTACCTGCTATTCCTCCAGTTCTGCTCGATTTACCACAGTCATAGCCATCTGGTCAGATTGTTTTCATGTTTTTGTCCAAGTTAAGACCATTTTAAAATCCACTTAAGTATTTTTCTTATTCTAGTCAACACTAAAGAATGCAGCTATACTTGAGAAGCATCAACAATAGTATAGATTGCTTTTTAAGCAAGCAGTATTTCCAACATTTCTCATGGATCTTTAGTAACTAGAGGTACTACATCACTACATATCTCTATGTATGCTCAATGGAAGGGATAAAGACAGTAGTGTAACATAAATTATATTTCATGAATAGGCTAGTAGTATACTTGCTGCATGCAGTTTGAAAGCTGTGTTTTTAAGTAAAATGTCTTCCATTTTCAAATTCCAGATCCTTTTCTATTTAGGTTTTTTGCATTCTCTTGGTCAAGCGTGAATGTACTGTTTCTTAACAGGTGTATGTAGGCATTTATTTGGAGAGGGGGGATATTTTACATGAGTCAGAATCAGTGCATTTTCTAACAGTGTAAAGAACCAATGGGAGCATCCAGTGTAGCTTGTCCATTACAACCTGAAGAGCAGGTAACAAGCAGAAAACTTACTCTCAGGGCAATTGCAACGGCTTGTATTGCTATTAGCAGCAGAAGCCCTCCACAATGGGTCTAAAATATTCTCCTCACTCGTCTGTTACATGCTGCTGTTTTCAGCAGATGAGCTAGCTTGAGGAGTGCACAGAGATACTTCATGAACTAACAGTCCCACTGCTTTTTGCCATTTAAAATTTATGAACTAATCACATGCCAGTGCAATAAAGCCGTGATGTTACAACACCATGTGTTGTTACCACGACGAAAATAATCTCACGGATGGATTAAGCAGATTGAATTAAAGTAAAAGCAATCATTGCTTACAGTCAGCATTGTGCTTGATATTCACTGGCTGTTCACATTTTATACATAGATCGGCCTCATTTATTTACCATGACATTCTATGCATAACGCTTGGTTATTCTGTTTGCACATCTTAAGGAACATCCAAGGAATAGAGCACAGTTTTTCTTCTATGGGATCTGTTATGTGAGAGAAAAGGCTTCATCATGAGGCAGAATAAGCCCAACCAACATTTGCTCAATGAGTCTTGCACTATGCCCTGAAGTTGATGAGACTATTAACATTAATTATACATGTGCTGACAAAGGCTGCTGCAGGAGACACAGAATGAAGACTAATAGGCTGAAATAGAGAAAACTGAATGTGCAGGAGAGCTGGAAGAACGTAGCATCTTTCAATGTTTTTCCTCATTAGTTTGGCTTATTTCCCACAGGGGCACCAGCACAAGTCTTTGACGCTAGGACTTTTCCTTAGTTCTAGCTGCAGATTTGGAGCTGTATTTCCTTCATGAGCAGCACTTTGCTCCTGACCCTTTGCATGTCCATGCTGATTGTGGATGCCCTTCAGTCTGACAGACAGACCTCATCCACCTGGGACATAGTATAGGACAGGGAAGAAATCAATTCTGAGATTTGTGCTAAGAAAAAAGTAGGGTGTAACCGCCAGTGGAAGTCAGTTACTTCCCACTGTTTTTTAGACCATGGAGTTCCCACAAGGATACTCTGACAAGTGAGAACTCTTTAAAAGGCTTTCTCTGCAGGCAGAAGTGCTCTGTTTGTTTGGTGAATAATGGGGCAGGGTGAGTCCAGCAGCAGCTGGGATGCTGATGGGCAGCTGTTTGATGGGTTTCCTCTCAGGGGCTTTACAAAATGCTGATCATCATATTTTTAAGTTAGTAGAGCTTTGAAAGTGAAATGTGTATTTATAAGTAGCTCAAATTCTAGGGCTATCTGCTAGAAAATGAGCATCTGTCATAAGCTTTCTTTAATTTGGCTTTTTAAGACTGTCAGTTCTAGTACTGGTAAGGTTCAGACACCGGAGCCTCTCTCACTGCAAGCAGGTAAGGTTAAAGATTGCAAGGAGTGAACCAAACTGCCTGGAGCTGTTTTAAGAGGAAAAGTGTTCCCTGCTCCCCCAGTATGGAAGAAGCCCACTGTCTTGATAATCTTGGCATGTGTTCCCACAGTCACCTGAGTCAACCAGCTGTCTAATAGGAAAGAGCCCTTTGTAGCATTATAGAAATAAGCATTGCTGTGGCTTAAGGTCATCCAAGGTTTTTCGATGACTAGGCATACAATTCAGTTTTGAATTGCGTGCCTGTGTGTTGTAGAACAGTTAAACTTCAGAGCACTCTTTGTAGAGCAAATCTGTGCTAAAAGGCTGTCTGATGTAACTCAAGTGCAGCTTTTCCTCTTAGCAAGCTTATTAAAAAAAATAAAAAGATCTTTGTGTTTCTGTTTAATATCTAGTGAGGCAAAATTTCTGCCCAAATATAACACTTTTTTTTTTTTTTTTAATGTTCTACTTGTGTTTCTGTTTAATATCTAGTGAGGCAAAATTTCTGCCCAAATATAACACTTTTTTTTTTTTAATGTTCTACTCACTATTAGTTTTGAATAGCAGAAAAAAGTCAACTTTTTCAGAAGTATTTCTTAAATCAGTTTAACGTAGATGGTATTCTCCCATATGCACACAGAGTTTTGGCACCAATTTCAATTACATCCTGCTTTATTTTTTTCCTTCAGTCTGTAGATACTCTGAGCTAAAGATAGAGAAGAAAATGAGGAGGGAAAAAAACCTAACACCCCTACACACACAGTTTCCAGAAACAGAAGTTGCTGTTGCTGTGTGCTACGCTCTTCAGTAGGGGGTACTGCTCTGGAAAATAGACAAGCTTGAATGGGAATGTGTTTTGCTGGTCGCTGGCACTACATTTCTTCAAGTTTATCATGTTGGTTTGAAAATGTTAATGGCATTAAACAAGAATGAAGTCTTACAAGTAGAGGATGATGGTTTTGTTATTACAACGTCTCTGGACATGCTGAAGTAATAGTGTGAAGTACCATTTTCCCCCTCAAGATTTATAGGCCGAATGTTTCTGTCTTCTGTTTGTAACACCACAGGCTCACTAGGGTACCAGATTTGGTGTACAGCCAGACATGTCCTGTTCTGTGACCTGGCCCTGCAGGCATCGTGCTGGGCTGTGAGGAGATGTACTTTAGCTCTTGCTCAGATCCTTCTTCATGGGAAAGTTACTTCATTTCAGCTTTTTCTACTCTGTACTGCAAAGGATATTTGGCTTTCTTTAAACTTGTTTTAACTAGCTCATTTTTCTCACTGTTTTTGCTGCACTGTGAACCATAGGTTCAAACTATAAATAATTTAAGGCTCTCTAAGTTCAGTGGAAGTGTATTTAGGTTTGATTATAAGGAAGATCTGGTAAAATTAATATTCCTTTCTAATTAATGGGAGAATAAATTGAGTATCTTTTCCCTTGCCTTTTGGATCTATTCTATTTGTGTGGATCTTGGTTCTGTGGTAACCTCAAGCAGCAAAGAGGTATCTCCTTTAGGGAGCAGTGTCACACTGCATCTGTCACTCCAGCATTAGCAGTGCATCTCCATTGATTTGGAGGGAGGTTAGACTTTCTTGGCTATGACCTCATCTGTGACATCAGCTAATAATAAACATGTCCATTTTCTCCATATTCTGTAAACTAAGAGCATGAGAAGGGAATCTTGTATTCATCCAGTGGGTGGGTAACTACATTGCATATTAATTACTCAATCGGGACTAGCTTTTATTTTTATATTAGGCAAATCACAACTCTGTATATCTGATTTTTTTGTTGAAAATAAAATTAATAACTTAGCTGACCTATGCTCCCAAACCATGTTAGTAGTTAATTAAAACGTGTTCAGACAGGAATGACTGAGTTCATTCTAGAGAAACATGATTTCCTTATTGGGTATAGCTAAGCAGTATTGTTGAAGTCAGACATTCAAAATGCTGCGTCTTGCTTAAAAATGCTGATTTTAAAGAAACACACTTATGACATGTTTTCAGAACTGTACTTTGAGATTTTTAGAGCTGTTGTTGTTTTTTTCACTTCTCTTTGCAACAGAACTTTTAATTTTAAAAAGAAACAGGAGAGTTGTGCAGTCATAGTAGCACCTGGCAGCCCCACAGATGGGCAACACAGGGACCAAGTGCTACTCCCAGCTGTGTATTCCTGAACTTGCCAGGAGTGTGCTCTGCCTCTGCACTCACCTCATTAGTGAAGGTGTTAATTTGGTCCTGGGGCACACCACCAATAAGCAGCCTCTGGCTGAGCTCTGTGCTTGCTGGTTGCTGTGCTCTGAGCCCAGCAGTTTGCAGCCCCCCTTGCTGTCCTCAGTAGTTAAATCAATAGTGAATGTGAGTAAAGCGCTGTTGATCCTGAGAAACAGAAAGCTGCTGAATATTAGTAATGCTTTTAGCCCTCTTCCCCGGGGATCCTCCAGGGGAAGCATTTAACTGCACTGAATATAATTGTGTAGATCTCTGAAATGCTCAGATGAACTTATTAACTTTGCAAGATTTAAACAGTATCTGCTCTCTCTGAATAGGATAAGCCCCACGGTGAAGGGTATGGTACCACAGACTGTTTCTTAAGGTGAAAATTGTGTGCAGCTTTGTTAACATGGGGAGATTCAGCTGAGCTTTAGGAGATTAATCCAAATGCAAATGACCTCAGAATTATAACAGATTTCCTCGCAAGTTATATTCTTAAATGATTAATTCCTCTGGATGTTTCCATTTGGAAGGTGATCTCTTTTACTGCTGTGCAAATGCTCCTGCCATGGGGCATATTGGAAAAGAAACACAGAGTCACTGGCCAGAGAGCCAAACGATGCCACGACCAATGGCTTTTACTAAGGAGCCTGTGCTCATTCAGGGCTGCCGCTAAATCCACTGAAGCCAATGGGAGCTGTTGCTTTTGATGATCAGCAAGCTTTATAGCGAGCCTTCGGAGCTCCCACTTCCAATGCAATTTGGTAAATGCTCTTCTGCGCTGCTGCCTTTGGGAGAGTCTCAAAAAGCTTTACATGTTAAATCAACCTCCCAGCACACACACAGGATATTATCCAGAAGTGTGGATGCAGAAACTGAGACACAAATTGTTTTTGCTTTACACTTAAAAGCAGCAGCTGGAATTGTTGGAGCAGTTGTATTGTAGCACCTGTTGAGCAGCAGCCCACCGTTTCCATCTGACTCCTGGTGAGGTCTGCTATGTCAGAAAGGGCAAAATGATCAACAGGAAGAGGCAGAGGAGACTGCCCTGTTCTAGTCTGTGTTAGTTTAGTCACTGAAATTCAGACAGCATTACTTTAACTGAGTAAAATTAGGTGAAAATCCTTTTGTGCTGCTGTGCTTTAACATGCCTTAGAATGGGAGCTTAAATCTCCTTTACATTAAGGCCTTTAGATCAGTAACAAAGTTACTAATTAGAAGATAGCATTTTTAATGTTGCACTTCTATGTAAGTTATGCTTTTGTAGTGCTGCCCATGGAAGACTGTGCAACTGTTGGCCTTGTGTTGGCCTTAACTTGGAACATCCAGTCACCCAGTTATGGATATATAGATCTGATGGGACTGTATAGGACTATTAAGAAGGATGTCAAAAGTCCTCATTTCTCATTTAAATTAGGACGAAAAAAAAAAAAAAAGACTCTTCAGATCTATAAAATATGAAGAATACCTGCAGGCTTCACAGGGTATAAAGATACCTGAAGTTCATAAACATCTGCATAACACTATGAGTCACAGATGGGTAGGGGCACTGGAGCGATATTTACATGACCTCTTTTTGTTAGGCATCTACTCAAAATTTGCTTTGGAAAAAATCTGTGGGCATCATATATTATATTCACTTTCTAAAAGCAACTAATTTTGAAAAAGAATTTAATAGGTTGCAAGTTGGAAAGCAGTAGAAAAAGTTTTGCAGTTTTTAAGTGAACTCCTTGCTTTCTTCCACACAACTTTTTATATTTTGGGTTACACACTTTTTTAAAGTTGTAGCTAGTCTTTTGAATCTGATACAAGGACTCTTCCTTCTTGGCTCTTTCAGTGCCAGTAATTAGGCCATCTGGTTGGTAGGGGAGATTAATTCAAGACTGTGTTCATTCCTACTTTTAAATTTCTTTGCAGATAACACTTCAGGAAAAAATGAGGACTGCTGGATAATCAGATCTAAAATTAAGAGAATTTCTTGTTGATTATCCTGTACTGCTGGTTACAAAATTAATCATAGATGCTTAGAAACTATAGTGATAAATCTGTTATCAACATCTAGATAGTGAAAAAAGACTAGAAGGAGCATGAAATTGTCATAGATTTGTTTAGGTTGGTGCTTGTAATGAGAATGAGTGTCCAATTTGTTGTGGAATTCAGGCTGAGCCTTTCAAAAGACAAGAATGAAGTATAATGGTTTAGCTCTCTACAGCTTTAAACTCTGTGCCTGTGCTTTTTGCTATAGTATGCTGGGATATTAAGATTCAAGACTGATGGTGAAAGTCAGGAACATGAATTTAAGTGCTCCCCAAACTACCCTTACTTTTTTGCTTTTTAAATAACAGTGAAGGAATCTTTTTTATGCTTTTTTTCCCTTATGAATCTGCTCGCTAAGAAGTTGGCTGCTAAGACATCTTCCCTGGTAAATAAAACTTTTTTTTTTTTCTACAACAAACTATGCTATCATGTACAAACTTTTGTTTGGTAGTTGCATGGAAACAGTCTTCCAGATGTCATTTATCTCAGCTTTGTGGAGAAACGAAATGGAACAAAAGCAGTGGCTACTCTCACAACTATGGTAGATAGATAAAAATAAGGGTGCAATGGCTTTTCTGTGTGCAGATTACCATCCTCATATCTTCAGGGTCACTCTCCTCCAAGACAGGATCCTTCCCAGAACTTGTCATCAAATTCTTGCCCATCTGTAACATCAGTGATTTTGCTACACCGTAGGTGTTAAGGAGTAAAGTGGCTGTTTAATGAAATGCAGGTTTCTGGGCAGTAAGTAAGGTGTTAAAGACACTGGACTGTTTTAGGAGACAAAGGCGGGCTATTAGGCTCAGTTTGTGCCTTGCCTATCAGGTGAGCAGGTAATGATGCATGCCAGATAGTGGTGCCGCCATTTGTTTCCTAATGCAGCAGAAATTTGAAAATCTTTGTGTTTAGTTTTCTCTGCGGAGGAAATTATTTGACCAAAGATCGAGATATTATTCAGGTTGTCTAGCATGGTGACTTCCTGTTTTGTGTTTCATTTGTGGGGAAGACAGGCCTGACTCTTCACAGTCCTCTGCATCATACAGGCAGTTACTTGAAATTCTGCCGGATCAGTGTAAAAATAAGTACATAATTCTGCTCTTCACAATGAATGAGGCTTAGATCAGACTTTCATAGTCAGACCTGAACAGAATGTTCTGGCTCAAAACTGAGTAATATAAACTCTGTTTCTGTGCATAATTGCTCATTTTTTTCTGATCACCTATGGGAATTTGAATGTTGTTTCTGCATCAGAAACAAAATAAGATTAATTATTTCATTACCTCTGTTAATTTCATGACCTCTGCTACCATTTGGGTCCTTTAATAACTCTTTTCAGGGGTCTTTCTACTTTATCAGGGTTTTCTGGTAGTTTTCATTGCTCACCCTCTAGATAAACCTTCCCCAACAATGTATACTCAGTATGTAAGTAAAATAATATATGCATACATATATAAGCTAGTAACAACTTATGTATAGCCAGCATGAAAAAAATATATGTCACACACATTGCAAGAATATCCTGCACAAATTAAAAGGACAACTCATGACATGCCTTAGGGAGTGCCTGAAGAACGTATTGAGGAAGATCTGGCCTCCTCCCCCCCCCTACTCTTTGTCTAACAAAGACTCTGAAGAAAATCACTATATCAATACGAATGAGAAGGGTACTGAGACATCTTGGAGGCAACAGGACTGCTACTGACTGACACCAGATAACACACGATTTAACAAGTAATTAACAAATGTAAACCTTTTGATAAGATTGTGAACCTGGAGTACCCAGCCAGTGGGGAAACAGGGGAGGCAAGGGGGGGCGGCGGGGGAGAAACAAGGTGCAAAAGCTGTCATATCCATGCCCACCACCACTGCAATCGTGAATAAAATCTGCTTTATCAGAGATACTGTCCTGACAAAATTATTTGAATATTTCCAACATACCCCATCCCCATTAAGCTGCCTTTAAAAGGATTAGTCCTCGAGCCACAGAGCTGCTGTAAGCCTCATTGTTGAGGTGGTGATGATTTCTGTTCAACAGTGTCCTAGAAATGCTTAGATTCAAGTGCTAACATTCTTACATCACATAGTCCATGTAGTATTTTGCTCCATTCTGGGATCAAGGGTGCAAAAGACTAGATGGAGTAAAACTGTGGTTACGTCAGGGTTGTAGTATAAAACTCTTTAAGAACAAAGAGGAAAAATAGAACAACTTTGTAAAGGTGTAAATTCTATGGATTCCACTCCATCTCAGCAGTATTGCGGTCGGTCAGCTTTCCTAATTTAGCACACCAAGAGCATGAAGAATGAACAACAGCTTTTAAACCACGTATGAAAACTGCAAACTCAACCAAAAATACTTTGCAAGTAAATTGTTGATAGCCCCTAGCCAGTAGTGTATTAGACCCAGTGGTGTCAGAATAAGTACCGAATCTGCAGCAACACAATGCATGGCCTCCTACACCCATGGTACTCCCTCATCCCACTCAACCAACTAACAGTAATTAGATAATTACATTTCATAAAAGTCTTTGAAAGATGAAGATCTTGCTGCTTAAGACTCATTAGCCCTTTTTAACATATTTACTAGTTTTTATTTCTGTTCACAAAGGGAAAAACTTTTAAACATTCCGTATTTGTCATATTCTGCTCATGAAGCAAAAATTGCAAAAGCAACCTTTCTCCCAGATGCCCAATATTAACTCCAGTCTGAAATGAAAATGACAGGTGATGATACAGAAAGAAAGTTTTTGTAAAACACCTTGCATCTGATCACAAGATTTTTACAAGAGTTCCAAAGAAAATGATATGTTATTTCTATATTGCTGGCAAAAATCTAGCCACTTGTTCTCCATAACAAAAAAGATAGTTTCTAATTTTGCATGCAGCATATAACATGCAAGACAAAATGGGTACAGTAGGTTTTCTTCATGCAAGGTAACCACAGCTTATGTGGTTTGTAGTGAATTCAGCATGTTTTGCTTTAGCTGTTTGGGTTTTTTTTAATAAAAATAAAAACCCCTTAAATAAGCAACCTTTGGAATTTCTCTTTTTGCCTACAAGCTTCTTTTTTCTCCAGCTGTGCTCCTGGAGGATGCTGTTTTTCCTTCTGTCCCCTTTTACTGAATGACACAGATGAGTTTCCGCATCACTAGGTGTCTAAGCAAGGAAATTAATGCCTTTACAGTCCTGATGATGATGAGAATGGTGTACCTGTTGAAGGATCCTGAGCCTATAAGTGATGCTTTCATTCTTCTCATAAGATCTGGCATTTTGGTCAAACTGAGTGGAAAAGAAGGAAAAATACAGATAGTGGAAGCAGGGAAGAGTGACCTGGGTACAATACAGGGATGCTATCCAGACATGCAGAGATGAGATCAGGAAAACCGACACACAGATGAAACTAAACTTGGCAAGGGATGTGAAAAATAACAAGAAGGGCTTCTACAGATAAACTGGGTAGAAGAGACAGGCAAAGGAGAGTGTACTCCCTCTGAAAAGTGAGAAGGGAGAACTGGCTTCAACAGAAATGGAGAAGGCTGAGGATACTCAATGAGTTCTTTGCCCCAGTCTTCACTAGCAGTTAGGCTTCCTATGCCTCTTGGGTCCCTGAACCTATAGGCAGGAGTTGGGGAAGCAAAATCCCAGTCACTGTAAGAATGGAGCAAGTCTGAGACTGCCTTATGAGACTGAATGTGTGCAGGTTTATGAGGCTGGATGACATGTATCTCATGGTCCTGAAGGAAATGACTGATGTGATTGCCAAGCCAATGGTCCCACATTACGTCCTTATCTCTGAATCGGAAAAATATAGATTTGAAGGCTAGACTATTCAGTTGGTTGGATAGTAGCACCCCAGAGGATTGTGGTCAACAGCTCCATGTCCAGGCAGAGGCTGGTGGCAAATATTGTTCCCCAGTGGTCCATCTTAGGACCGGTGTTCTTCAACATATTTATCAATGACATAGACAGTTATAGGGCAATGAGAAATGGCTTTAAACTAAAGGAGGGGAGGTTTAATTTAGATGTTAGGAAGAAGTCCTTTACTCAAAGGATAGTGAGGCAGGGCTCTGTATGCCAGCAGACTATTTGGTGGCTGAGGGAGGGAGTGGAATTGATCCTGTGGTACTGCTTCCATGAGACACCAAGACACAGCAGTGTTTGATCAGGATGGGAAAGTCTGTGTTGACAGCAGAAAGCAGTTCATTTTTGCTGGTGGCACAACTTGGTTCAGCAAGTAACCAGTTATTTTCTCTAGATTTCCAACTTTGCTACTCACAGGCACAAACTGCAGTGTGCTTTGTGTACTCATCTCTTCTTCACTTCATTTGAGTGACTGTAAGGCCTATGTCTTTCTTTTTTCTTTGGAGAGAGGGCATGTGGTGGATAGGGGCTCCAGTTCATGGCCAGTTCCTCACTTCCACCTGCTGGCAAGGCCAAGCGTTCTTGCTGTTCCCCAGTTCCTTCCCTGTGTTCCAGGTTTTCCCTAACACTGAATTTTCATGTCACTAACAAACACAGCCATCTCTGTGGGAATAGTGTTCCCTTGTCACCTTCCTGCTTAAAAGAAAGGAAAATTGTATTTATTTGGAGTTGAAGGAAGCAAGAGTTGTTCCCCCCGGTGTGCAATTTTCTTCAACCTGTTTTGTAAGTGCCTTAGTCAGGTACTAGAAGCTTAAAATTGCCCTCCTAAACTGCAAACTACTTGCTTGAAAGTGGTTCATGGAATAAATGAAGAGGGCTTTAGCTAAATGCTCATTAAACGTACCCCAAAAAGGTCCTGGTGCTTTAGAGTCCCACAGTGAAGATGCTGAAGGTTCCTCTCCACTCAGCTCAACTGAGACAAGGAAAAGGTTCTGAAGATCTAGCACATCTCTGTGGATAAAAACCCAAGCTGCTACTCCATCTCTCTCCTCTCTTTCTCTCTGTCTTCCACTTGGAGCCTGCTTTAATCCAAGCCAGTTACAAATCAAGAATCCCAAGCATGACTATACTAAGGTTCATTTCCCCAGTCCTTAAAACTAATAAGGGAAGGCTTTAAGACCTCCATTTGATTGGAACAGTACCAGAACGATGTGTTTCAAAGTCTTGCTGGAAGCTGTGCATCAGTTGTCTAAAGACATCTGTCTCGTAACCCCATCCTTCCAAAATCAGTCTGGGGGATTCACTGATTTGTGAATGTTTAGGCTTGTTATCCCCATTCATCAGCAGTGCAGATGGGAACAGCTTGCATAGCTGTGCCTGTGCTTGTAGTCCCCCACGGTCTAAAGTAATAATGAAACCAAATTGGAAATTTTCCTAACCTTTCTTTTTGTTTTATTGGTAAGCTCGGGTGAACAGAGTCAAACCCAGCATTTTGTTAAAATAGGCTAATTTCAAGTGGACATAGCACCTGAAGGTTTTACTGAGAAGTTAAGACAGGTCAGGTAACTTCTATTCTTGTCATGGCTCATTTTCCTAGGAAATTGTAGCTCTCCTTCACTTGCAAATAAGTACAGGAATGCACATTGCAACTAAATCATCTTTCTGATGTTTCATGCAGATAGTGTCTTGCATTAAGATCTGTTTGGCTGTTTTTAATGAAAACTAGAACCAAATACATTTGCATGTCATTCCAACTTTTTTTATTTGAAGTACAAAGCATCAAAAATATTCTGCATGTCTTTAACCATGAGACTAAGGTTAATTTTGCAGTTCGTGGCTTAAGAAATCCCTTTGTTAATGTGAATAGGAATTTGCTCCATTTTAATATCTGTCCAGTAGTCAATTTTTAATTGGTTTAAAATATGTTCTACTGATATGGCGCGATGCTAATCTTTTAATCAGAATGTCATGCTAAGCTTAGTCAAGTGACTTAGAAAAGTCTATAATGCATCTACATTGTAAGATTCATCAAATGAATATAATGACTAAAAAGAATAAATCATGGTTATGTTCAAACACTGTGATAGTTCATGCTTAAATCCAGATACTTACACTTTAGGTGAACTTTAAAACTTGTAATTCAATTTTTTGGATGGATCAGATTTTGCTAGTATAGCTTTCTGGGGAAAAAAAAAAAAAAGGAAAACACAGCCTTATTTCTTTTGAATCTTATTTGGGAAGTTGCTAGAACATTTCATTCTCACCTTTATGAAAAAGCTAGTCTCAACAAAATCTTTCTGACTTCGAAGATGGAGGATTTGAATAAGATCAAAACAATATTTTCTGGGAGACATAATATAGAAATTCAGATTTCACTGCTTCTTTTGGCTTCAAGACTAAGCTAAAATGGAACTAGACTAAGTTATAACCATACAGCTGTCTATGTCTTTTTCTTTACTAAAGAGTATTTATATGACCCTTGTGCTCTGTAAGATAAAACAGAATCCCTTACATGTCAGGCAATAATTAAAAGGAAGGAAGCCAACGTCTAGACCTCTTAGCTCTGTATTCAGCTGCTAGCTCAGCATTCCCAGCAGAGGTGTACAAAGCATTACCTTTGACAAACCAAGCAAAAACAGCTCTTGAAGATTATCTGTCTGATAGTAAAAACACATTCACATGATCTATAGCATAGCACAAGTCTGGCAGGTACAAGAGAAAAGACAGTCAACTCATTAAGAGGTTGTTGCAAATCATAAATACCTTTGTTCCAGCTCTGCTTATTTTTCATGTAACATGTAGACATAATTTAGAGGAAATAGGAGGCTTATGAAATATTTATTTTTTTCTCTGGATTGTAGAAATCCACATCTGAAGTAGTATCACATGATGAGTGAACAGAATCATATTGAGGATGCAATGCTCTATGACAACCTGATTTGCAGAGGGCATTGTGTTTCTCATTGCAATGTTATATTTTTATATTCTTGTAGCTGTGTTTAAGTGCCTTCATGGCCAGTCTTCCTCTGGCTTTTCCTATGACAGCTCAACAGTAGCGTGGCTGTCAGCCAAGGCAAGCAAACAGCTATTGTTCTTTATCTGCTCATCTAAAATATATAGCAGGTTCACATCATAGTGTTGTCTGAAATCCTAACTCCCAGTTTTTTATACTGGAGGGCTTTGACTGTATCAGGTTATTGCTATCACTTGCCCTGACAGCAGGGGTTTTCAGGATGGTTTGAGTGGCCCCACACTCACAGTTAATGTTAATCTGAATATTTGTGAACAGTCTCTTAGGGTAGAACTGGTTAATGTGATTAACAGTAGCTAGGTTAATTGAGATGGGAAAAAGGAACACTATACAACCAGAGTTTCTCCTTGATTTTCCACCAGAACTCCTACACATGAAAATATCATCACCAGAACTCCTACACATGAAAATATCATATTTGATATCACATTTGAGTTGAAAGATCTCTAAAGTTCATACGGTCCAGCTCCCCTGCAGTGAGCAGGGACACCTACAACTAGATCAGGGTGCTCAGAGCCCCACCCAGACTGGCCTAGTATGTCTCCAGGGGTGGGGTATCCACAACCTGTTCCAGTGTCTTACCACCCTTGCTGTCCAGCTTTCCATCCACCGGTATTCCCAAGTCTTTTCTGGCAGGGTTGTGCTCTATTCTTTTGTCCTGCAGCTTGTATTTATAGTGGAGGTTGCCTTGACCCAGGTGCAAGACCTTGCACTTGGATTTGGTGAACCTCATGAGATTCTCCTGGGCTCACTGCTCAGCCTATCTAGGCCTTTCGGAATGGAGCCCCATCCCTTGGACGCATGAACTGTACCACACAGCTTCGTGTCATTCACAGAGTTCCTGAGGGTGCACTCTTTCCTACTGTCTAGGTCACTGATGAAGATATTCAAGAGCTTCTATCCCAGTATTGGCCCCTGAGGGACACCACTCGTCACCAATCTCCATGCAAACATTGAGCTATTGACCACCACTCTTTGGGTACGGTCTCACAACCAGTTCCTTGTCCTTTGAACAACCCATCCATCAAATCCATATCTTTTCAATTTGGAGAGAAGGATGTTATAGAGGACTGTATCAAAAGACTCACTGAAGTTCATATAGATGACATCACTGGCTCTTCCCTTGTCCACTGATGTAGCTGCACCATCATAAAAATATCTCAGTATCTCTGACAGTTCCAAGAATGAGAAAGCTGGAGCTTAGTCATGTATCAAGTGTGATTGAAGGGAAAGGGCAAAGTGATGTGAGGGCATGTGGCTGAGCCCTCCTGGCCTGGGAATTGCCTTGGGGCTAAGGTTAAGATTAGAGGTCTGAGAATGAGAAATCTGAGATGTGTGATGGGAATGGAGCTCAGAAAGCTAGGTGAAGCAAAGGATGGCTGGCTGCAAGAATTGTCTTTAGTGTGGTCCTTAACCATGGTATAGGGGTGTTCCAAGGCAGAAGTTGCAGCCTATTGTTAGGGTTAGCTGGGGCTGGCTCTATTGTCAGATTTAAACTGTGATGCTGCAATTTCAGGTGAAAGAGGTAAGAGTCTGTTGCAAGTTCTACGGGTATGAATTTGTGATAACAAATGCATCAAAGTCAGAGACTTTAGGAGTTGGAGAGTTTTTCCCAATACAAATAAAATAAAATAAAATAAAAAGCAAACAAACAAAAAAACACGGCAGCACTGTACTGTCACAGCACAATTCTGTATTCTGGTTATCAATTTGTATCTTAAAGTAGTAACTCTTGCTTAGCATAATTCCCAGTGTCTATAATTAGCATAAGGTAGCTTGTGAAAAAGCTATTTTACTAGTACTAAATTAGATTTAATTTTAATAATAAAAAGTATCTGCAATGCAGATTCATTAAAATGTTTCTTTGCACTGATCAGAACAATATAGTACTGTGTACCTATAAGGAAACATCAAGTTTTGACACTGTAGTAATTCTTTCTAAGACTGGCTGTAAGTACATTTAAGGTAGTTTTGTTCACATGTAGATGATGTATTCAAAGCTAAGAAGCTACATTCACTGACCTCTCACCATTTATGTAACCTTCTACTATGATCTAGACTAATTCAAAGAGAGCAGTTTATAGGAACAGAAGCTGTAGGCAACAATGTTTAGGAAGATGATAAAATCTGGAATTTCTATAACCAGAGTTGAAGGATTTTAGTTAAGATCTCAAAGCTCATGATTTTTGAATTACATGACATTGTGCTAGCTAAGAACACCTTGTAACATTTTTCCACCTTTTTATAACTGACTTTGTAACGTACCTCACTTAGGACAATTTGTAGAGCACTTATTTCCTCAATAATTATGCAGATAACTCCATAAAACCCTGGAGTAACAGCAAAGTAGAAAGACATTATGAAGGAGAAGTAAAATAGGAGACTTTGTTAAATGCAGACAAGAGACTATTCAGTTTCTTCTTCTGTAAAGTCTGAAAACTTCGTTGAAACATGTGCAGCTTAATTGTATAGGAACAGTGTTATTTTAGCAAGCACCATATAAAAAGCATAGATTTGGAATTGTGTTGTGATGTAGTCAGAGGAAACATCCTCTCAAAAAAGCTCTGGAAATGGAGAAATGAGGTAGGCGGTGGGAAGAAGTCATTGAGTTATTCACAGTCAAGAACAGCAATGTATGCATTTGCATAAATTACTTTCTAACCTTTAGCTTCTGTTTAATTTCTCTTTCTCAAGCAAAGAAAAAGTATCATTTATATAGTAACTAATCACTTTGACACGAGAGCCTCCTGATTATGGAAATTTCACATAAGAATGAAAGCATTTTATTCTTCGCTTCTTTGCACAGCTGTCATCATCTTTACTTGAATACCTATAAAATTTTTTACAGAAAAGTTTTGCATTTCAAATGTTATAAAAAATAAATATTTAAGACCTGTGTTTGAGACTGTGGGTAAAAGGAGGGCTGGTCTTGAAGTTCTTGAACTGAGAAACTCACACCGGTATGTTGATCCTCTAAAGACATGTATTTATCCTGAATAGAGCTCTCTTCTTGGTGAAAGATTCTTTCTTATTTTGCTTTAATGTTCACCTCTGAAATCTGCTCTCCTTTTGAAATGCTAGGCAGAAAAATAAAAAGTTGAGTATATACAAAAATGAACAGATTCTTGTCTTCATCTGTAGTCTGGTATCTCCTTGTTTGTAAGCTTACTGATAGCAAGATTGCATATATATTTCTTAGTTTACTAAATGGAATTTTTTAGACTGTCATTTCCATGGTGCCCAAGTGCTACTGAACAGATCTCAGCATAAGAAACCCTTGCCCTCTGCAGAAGCTCTCTGCAGCAGGCTAGGGGCTTTGGGAACTCCTCACCCCCTCTCTACACCCTCTAACTTCTTTTCCTTAAGCTCTGTCCTCGCATCAGACCTGTGTGAGCTCAACTGGCCATCTGCTGCCAGAGGGGGAAATTGCACAAACGGCCCAAGGCCCAAGGATGGGGAAACTGCTCTCAGCTCGCAGGGACTTCACGCCAAAACACAGCTGAGAAGCACGCCTAAATGAGAAAGATATTCTACGTCGGGAAGCGTAAGCCATCTGTGATGCTGAATGAGATTTACCCATGAGATTCACCATTAAAATTAGTAAAATTAAAACATTACTCCTGTTTGCAACCCTGTGGAATGAGTACACAGTCATTGAGACAGTTTGCAGGGGAAAAGCTAAATAACCTCATATCAAGTTAAGTGGAAACATCTCTGAAAATTCAGTTGCGTGGCAGAGAGAACTGATTCATAGCCCCAGTTTAATGAGATGAGAAGAGTATGGTAAGCACATAACCTAAAAATGACATCCAAAGTTAAGCCAGTTAAGAAGGAATCAGAGTAATCAATATAGCCAAACTAGTAAGGAATAAATCAATTCACAGCCATGCGAATTAATCTCTACAATTTCGCAGACACTAGTGTGTTTTGAATTGATGATTCAAAGACCTCATTCAAGGGTAACAAACTGCCTGTAATTACATGAATTCACATGTATTTTTGCAAGTGCTGGTTCATTTCCAGTATTAAGCTTCTAGTTTACCTAAACAAAAAGAGCAGGGGGAGCAAGAGGGGTATGATCCTGCGAGTTACTGACCATTCTCATCCTTCTCTGACAAAAGGTCAAAAATGTGTCTTATTTCAAGCAGGTTTCTGTTAAAGTTGTTGGTACTTGAGCTTACTAGAGCCTATATAGTAAAGAAACTTTGTGACAGCTCCATTATTCATAGCTTCCTCACATTTCTACCTGTAAAAGTTTGCACCATATCAGTGGAATTACTCCTGGATATGAAGTCAGTTAGCCAGTTACATGCTATTTGGTCTGACTTTTTTTTTTTTCTTTTTTTTTTTTCTTTTTTTTCCGCAAGTACAAAATTCATAACAAACACTTTTAAATTGGAATACTGTGCCTTTTGGCCTGTTAGCTAAACATTTGCTTTCTGAAGTCTATATTTAGTCAAAAACTGTGATGAAAAAGCATTGAGAGTTAGCTTAGCTCTTGTACCTGTATCATACAGAGCAAGTTCCCAGCCTACTGCAAGAACCCTGAGCCAGCTCTCCAAGGAGATGGAAAGCAAACTTCCTAAGAATCAGAGGAGACTGGCAGAGGGAAACAATACCTAAAGTTATTCCATTTACTAAAATCAGGACTGTAAGCAAAAGCCACACACAGGAAGAGACAGTGAGCTTGGGAATTCTTGTATATGAACTGTATTTCCTTCTTTCCTGGCCAGTTCTGATTTATTTGTTCCCATTAAAAAATAAGAAAAAAAAAAGAAAAAAAAAAAAGAAACTAATACTTCTAATACATAACAGTTATTTTTATACTCAGTTTAACCTAAGCTTTCTTGGGCATCTGTCATCTTTGGAGGCCTCTGTGTTAGGAAAAGTAGAGCCTGAAAATTTGGGCTCTTTTTCTGATGAGTGGTTAGAATTTTCTGTTGAAACAGCCAAGTGTTGCAGATGGTTGCAGATTCCTCACATGAAAGGAAATTCATTTGATCTGTTCTTTCAGTTGTTTGCTTTGTTTATTTTTATCTCTAGAAATCACTGGATGATGTAGAGATAGCAACTTGGGAAAATCAAGATTGAGGTTGCTCTGGTTGGCTATATAGGCAATGTGGCTTACAGCTATGACCAAAGAATTGTGGGCATGACATTAAACAGCACGCATAAGAAGCAAATAAGTGGCACTGTGTTTTGGTATTGTAAACTGAGCACCTTTTTTTGTTCTGTTTGGGGTAATTGAAAGCTCTCAAATTGGACTTCCTAACAAGCTGATTCAGTCTGCACTGCTGCCAATAGCTCCAAGCAGGTTTTTGAAGGTAGATCTGGGCTGTGGCTTTCAGTACACTTAGCCTGATTTCCTTTATAAGACAAAAAAGATTCCTAAATAGAACTGCCATTATTTTAACCAATTAAATCATGTAATTCCACTTCTATTTTGCTTGCCATAAAGAAAATTGTTCTGAAGAATGAGCTGGATTGGCTCATAAGAGTACTAGAATTTAGTTATATTATGTGGTAGATGAGTGCAGACTACCCAAGACATGATACTCAGGTGTTGTATTTTACCTGTGTAACAATTTCACTTGTGCAGTAATTTGTCCAAATGTCTCAATAGTTACTTTTTTTTTTTTTTTTTTTTTGAAGTTAACTCTCTTTAAATGTGTAGAATTGCCTCAGATTATAGCTGCTGCAAATTATGAACTGCTGTGTTAATGAAGATGTGGGAAGGTAACTGAGCTAACAACTGTACAATACATTTCTTGCCATAATCCTTGATTATAAAATTCTAATTGAATTCACTGCCTCTTTGCTTCTGTGCTGGGCAGTCACTCTTGTCTCTTTTTCCTTTGTGCAGAATATTTACATTTCTAACTTTTCCCTAGTTTTGTAAGGTTGTGTTTCAGCCATTCAAGCTTTCAAATACCAAAAGCTTGTTTTTCAGCACACTGATGAACTTGTTTCAAGGAATGGTGTTATTGAATGTAGGCAAATAAATGTCAGAAAAATCAATTTCCTTTTGTTGGTCAACTGTTAGTTGTCATTTAGAAGTGTTTGATCAACACAGAAGGGGAAACACTGTTGATGTTAATTTGGACAGATCCAAGTGTCTTTTTGTGCTTTACACAAATATTAATGGAACTAGAAGAGAGCTGCATTATGTACTGGGGCACTCTCACTTCAAACAAATAAGTAACACTCACAGTTACGGCTGTGATCAGTCAACGTAATCTGGACGGTTTCTTTCAGAGTTGTAGGCTCACTATTGCTTTACAGGTAGACATGTTGTATAATGAACCATTCTAGTTAGACAGCGCTCTCTTTGCTATAGGCACCTGATCTCTCTTCTGAGAGCACTGTTGTGGATGCAGCCAGCCAGTTTATTTCTGTATTGGCTCACCAATCAGTCTGGTTCTGGCAGGTGCAATGCAACACAAATAGGGCTAAGTGGTTTTCAGACCCAGCGGAAGCCCAGGGACGGACTGCATGCTTTCCTGAGCACAGCCCATCCAGGTGGGTCTGGGCTGTGTTCCCAGAGCCAAGTGCAAGCAGGAATGAGGTGGGGAGCTCGGGAGCTGGCCTCTGCACAGCGCTTGCCTGAGTTCAACAGCGCTCACTGGCCTGGATTCAGTGCCAGCCGTACTGGATGTGCACCAAGTCATGCTGCTGTGGGCATAGGGTTGAGGCTCTTGAGTTGCCTGCATATTGCCATAATTTAGAGTCCCAGATTTCAAAGTGTGCAGAAAATCTACAGGACAGGAACACTGACGGTCCTTCTGTAAGGATATGGAATGTCAGTGATACACAGGAGGCAAATCTAGGCATGAGATAAACAGTGCCAGGAATCCCTAGTATTTGTGATGATAGTGAAGATGTGTGGTATGTCTGAGGGTCCCTTCAATCCTGCGTTATTTTATAGCTGAGACAGACTGTAAGCAGCACCTTTGTTCAGATATAAGTTATGTTCTTGCACATTTCATTTCCAGCATATTCTTCTAATAACTTGAACAGACTTGTTCTCATGTTTCAGAATAGTTGGCCACTTGTGTTGCAGTGGGTATTACCAATACCCTATTTTCATAAAATTCTTTTAAACTAGATGCATTGATATTGTTGATGTGTAACTCATGTATGAGATTTTCTGTGATCAGCTTAGGCAACTTTTCTGATTTCCACCACTTAGCATTGGCAAAACACATTCTGTAATTCACATTCAAGCTTACAGATGACATGTGAGCATCCAGGTAACTGCAATGTGGTGATTTACAGTTTGGCAAGACACAAACTCTCCCTTTTGGGAAGTGATTGAAGGATGTTTTAAGTACTACCTAGAAGGAAGCAAACTACTGATTGGTCACAAGTTCTCTGACAGCTGACAGGCAAAAATAGTGTGCCAGGGTAGAAGTGATGTATTTTGAACAGTGATGACATGTTGAGTTAGAACATAAGGCAAACAGAATAACAACAGATTGTTTGAGAGAGTGAGTGGAGATGTGAAATTTGTGTGAGGATGAGTGTTGTGAGGTAGCCTTGATCGCGTGCCTGATATGTTTGATTACTATCTCTGCAGGCCTGGTGGCATCATCTACAGGTAGAAAAAAAAAACAGAAAAGATAATCAGTTTTCACTTTTAGCAGTCATGTAATGCTGCAGAAGCAAGTGAAACTTCATGTAAGATTTGGGGCAAGGAGAAGATTCCTTAACAGAAGATTGGAAAAAATTAATGCAAAGTCAAGGATCTGCTATTTTCTTGTTAAGTAAGCTCATCTGAGTCAAAACAGTGCAACACATCCATGTTTTATATTGCTATGAAACTTAGCTTACCACTGGAGCACTCTTTCCTTCTGCGTGTGACAGTTTGCTCCACATCAGTTGTTTGAGTCAGGCCACACTTCAGTTGAGGAATGATCATCCTTCTACCCTGGCACTGGTAGATGGCTTGTGACCTCCTAGGACTAGGATGATTTTGATTACCTAGGATGAATATTATTAGGTCTAACCAAGTTTTGCCAAGAACAACTTCTGAAGTGCCATTTAGGTAGCAAACTTACATTTCTAGGCTTGACTTATACTTCAGAGGCCTATTCTTTATATTTAAAGCCAGATCAAACTTTGATGGGCCAGGAAGGGTGGCGTTGATGACACCTTTGACTTAAATGAAAGTGTGTATGGTGCCTACTGCTCCAAAATTTTACTGATTGTGTATTTCGTGAGCTACGTCAGTACCTGTTTATAGTATTCACATAGGTCAAAATTAGGCAATGCTAGTTTATCAAAGAGATTTAGGAACTTTTTTTTTCACTTGCCTTTTTTGTGTGGGGTGGCTCAAAACTAATAGCGCTCTTTTAGTATGGTCTTCTACTGATTTTACTCAGCTGTTCTGCTAATGGCTTCCAGTGTTGTGGCTATTTCCTTTTGACAGACCATGTCATAAGCTGTTATTGCAGAATCCTCTTCTCAGTATAATGCAATTAACATTAGTCTTCGCAAAGAGTGAATGAGGTCAAGTTTATTTGTCAAAACAGTGCCTTGCTTTCCAAGCCAACTGACAGTCACAGGCAGCCGTGGCTCTACAACCCACCTGTCTGCCACTAAAATCTATGTGCAGGATTGTCCCAGTGCCGTCACCCTCTAATGCTGCAGATCTCAGTACAGGGATGGCATCAGCATGCACAGTGCTGGAGGTCTTATGTCTATACATGAGGTCTTCATAAAAGAAAAGCTAGCCAAAACCACCAAGGCTAGAATTGAATTCAAACATTGGAAAGGAAGTAATTGTCACTAATCTCATTTATGTGTGGACAAACCAAGGTACAGACAATGCCTTTCCTTGCCATTTATTAGACAAATCACAGTTTAGAAGCAGGAATCTCAGTTTTGTGTTCTATGTTTACAGCGAATACTAATATAAAGATCTCACATGTGTGTGTATCTGGGTGATATGAGTCTATCTCTCTCTATGTATGCAAGGATATTCAGTTTTCCCAGGAAAAAAAATAAAAATAAAAACCCTGATTGAAATGATGTGACCCCGGTCAGGTTCTAAACAAGTGAGAGAGAAAACAGGGATGGTGACTACAGTGACTACTTTGTGCTGAACAAGTATCGAATACCAAGCTTCATACTAATCATGTTATAGCAAAACATACCACGTGCTGTAGTTTACTGGATAGATCTCATGAAAAATTCATCTGCAAACATTCTTGGACTCTGCAGGAAAAATAGCCCATCTCTATATTTCTAATGAGAAAATTATCTAGTTTGAGAATTAAAGAAAATTACATGCTACTGTTGCCCGGTTCCTTGATGACTGACATAAATGAAAAACAGCTGTAGGAGATGTAGGTCCTGTGCAGAACTATTGTGACAAAGGTATCTTCTATGATTCCACCACAAATATTTTCCACTGTGCTTGTGATGCAGATGTGTTACACTGGTGCTATGTGCTTCAGAGTAATTTCTTATTTATCATATTTTGCAGGGTAACTTTAATTACGTCTTAAGCAAAATGATGCTTTCAGTAAAGTTCAGTATATTTCTTATTACTCTTTTGCTGTTTTCATAACTCAAGAGTATAAACAGTGAAATGTTTGTTAGGAGATGTTGAACACTCTAAGGATGTATTGGTTCAACTTCTGAAAACTGTCAATTAACAAGCATTCTAATTAAGAAAAAGGAAAAAAATGCAATTAAAAATGAGGCTTTTCATAAATTGTCTTTTTTTTTTTTTTTTTTTTTTTGCTTCTCAAAAACATAGTTTTGCAGTAAAGTAGAATAATATAAATGAAGCTCTAAAAATACAGTATGCCAGAAGGATTTTAAATGCTCTCTAGAAAGTTATGAACAAGTAATTTAAAAAAAAAAAAAAAAAAAAAAAAAACTGACACAATAAGTGTTTGTGAACTTGGTCATAAAATAACTGTATAAAACTTGATCCAAACATCTGTGGTATTCTCCCTGTTTCATGAAATTTAATTTTTACTAATTCCCTTAGCTGTCTGTCTTATACCCTGGTGTCAAATTCAGTGAATAGCATCTGTGTACATAGCTCAGGCAAGCCAAGGAGATATTTCGGTGTATTTTGTAAGAAAGAATGACTTCTTGACAGAACATTTTTAAGTTTTTATGGGATCTTTGAGTGTTACAAATCTGACCCAGCTCCAATTAGCAGTGATGGGATTTAGCAGGGGAGAATCTGGAGAGGCAGTGTTCACAAATCTTCAGATTGACTTTTTTTTCAGTTGGAAACTAGAAAAGATCGACAATATTTCTATGAACTGCTCAGCAATTCTAGGATTTCTAGGAAATCTGCAATTGAAAACTCAGTTTATATGCTTCTTGAATTAGATAAGAGATCTAGAACTCAAATACTGTACCTCCTTAATGTTGTAAACATCATTTCTTGTTTATTTTAGGATCTGTTTCCCTCAGGCTCTTTCCTTGCAGATGCCGTTTTCAGTACACAGTATTGTGTTGGGAAGACTGATACAGGCAGAACTGGCTCTGTTAGTAAGCGGCAACTAACAGCTACCTGTAACTTCTACTTTTTGTGATTTGAATATTAACAGGGCAGCAAAAATTAACTTCTGCTGGAAAGGGGCAATTTGCCCTGAGTATGAGATGAATGGTTACACTGGTGAAGAGCTGTCTAACTCTGTCTCTTTGTTAAAGAATTAAAGCAACTCTTATGTGTATATTGCATCTGTGTTTTCAGGTATTTTGAAGTCTGTACCTGTGTGAAAGTTAAGTACATCTATAGTCACAGAAAGAAAGTAAAGGAGAGGGGTGCAGTGAAATTATCTTGATCATAGGTGTCTTGCCTGGTCCATACTGAATGAAAAGGAATTGTCTTGGGCCACATATAAAATACGTAGGCCCCTCCACAAGTAATGTCTCCAATTTATTTCCATGGAAACTACAACAGATACAATGAGCACAGTAACACAATTTGATAGAGCAAATTCTCAGCTACAAAACGCTCTATTTTTCAGCATGGTCACCACCAATGGCTATACATTTTTGCCAGCAATAAACAAGAGCCTGCATGATGCATTTGTAAAAATCTGCACCAGTGTAGGTAACCCATTGTCACTGCTGCTGAAGTGCACTACCCACTGTGCTCACTTCCAGTGTTTGGTCTCCATAAACATTCAGCAAGTGTCAGTGAATGTCAATGGGTGCCATCTTTTTTCCACATGGAGGAATTCAGTGGCACCCTTTTACTTCATATGCATTTCTGTGTCAAATGACATTTAGTCAGACTGCCCCCTTGCTGACATCTGTCACACAACAACATGTAATAGAATATCAATAGGACGGTTCAATCCCTACCTCCATACCACCACCATCTGCCTCCATGTCGTGGGTTAACAGAATAAAATAGGAGGTATTACTTTCAGAGTAGCCCTCATTTGTAATATAATTAACATATATAACCAGCAAAATTTATTTTTTATATTTTTTATTAAAACATAATAAAGGAGAAGGCAACAAAAATTGGATTTCTGTCTGTGCAAATTGTATGTACCCTGTGACACGCATTGCTTCCACAGTAGGGAAAGCAAACAAGAAGAGATGCTGGAAAAAGTCATGTATGTTGACAAATTTGGGATGGGTTCCTGTGAAGTGGTGGGGATGTACAGTAAGCTATGCAAATGTCAAAATAGAAAAGCAAAAGGAAAGTGGAGAGATAAAGAAATAGAAGAATATTTCAGAAACATTATGGATATTGGTAGAAAGATGGCACAGCACAGACTTGAAGCCATGTGTAGTTGTTTTAGGGGAGGGAAATGAAAGCACAACAAGATGGTAATAAGCAATTACTGAGAATTTAATTCCATTCTGTGTTTCTTCTTCACTTCAAAATGATGATAAAACACACAAGGCAAATCAGTGGAGGAGAAAGTCAATTACAGTAGCAAATCAATTAGGGTAAAGAGTCAAACCAATCAAAATTGCAAGGTAGCTAATGAAGGACAATTAACAACAATAAGTGGATCCAGTGCTGTTCAGATTCAGAAATGAAAGGAAGACACAGAAACGACATTAAGCTTTAGAGGGTACAGAAGGTGCCCTATTCCAAGGCAAAATATTCTGTGGGACTGAACTCTTTGTATTCAGTAGGCTTTAATAGCCAACTTCAGGATATACCAGGGTGAATGAATATGACTTTAAGCTTGAATTTTTCTAGTGACGTTTACCGATAGTGTAAGAGTCTGGCATCTCACTTTGTCTACTACCAATCTGATGGCTGACTTGAGCCCACTCAGTATGCATAATTGATGTCTATGGGCTTTAATTAGACCCCAACCTTTTTGAACAAGCTATATTTAAACTATTTAGGACTACTTGCCCACACTGGAATCTAATTTCCTTCTGAGTGTTGAGAACATACAAGATATCTAACACCATGACAAAGCAGCTGTGTGCCTAAAATTACTGAGTGGAAACACTCTCTAGGATAGAGAGAGTCTCCCTGTGCCACAGTCAGTCTTAAAAGTCTCATCACTCCAATATCTGAACGTAAGGAGAGAACAGCTTTGTTTAAATCTGGCTATGTTGATTCTTACACAAACATTTTTACATTACAGATCCCTCTTCACATACATGAAGGACCAATGACCTCCTTGGTAGAGGCCAGAAAAATGTTTGCTGTGGAGGAGCAGAGATTAGTAATCTAAACTTTCCTGCTAATGGTGTTGACATCTTTTATAGATCTCCATTCAATCTTAGCTAATACTTGACATTCGTTCTTATACTGTAGCACACTTTATTCTAAATTGTCCCTACAGAGAACAGTGCTGCTTGATATATTCAGAATTAGATTGGATAGATGATCTTAATTCAAGAAAGTACTGAATTTGTCTGTGATTCATCTATAATGCACTAAAAGGAAAATTCCCCAGCTAGTCAAGTGAATTATTAACTCAGAAGTCTATGTGTTGTAATTAGTGTATAGTAATAACTTATCTTTGAGGAGGATTAAAACTGTGAATGGAGAATGTGAATTGAGTCACGAATAATTGGTTATTTTCAAACACAGGGACAAATTCTAAAGTTGGACCTAAAAGTTGAGCTGAGACCTTTGCCTACCAGAAGGGCTGTGTGCCAGCTGTGGATACACCAAAGCTGTTACTATTGGTGCAGCAGCTGCTGGGAAGCAAGTTTTTTCTCTATAGAAAGCTCTTTTTTAAAGAAACATGTAATTGAGTTTCCTGTGGTAGCAATAGCTGTATTCTAGCTTGATAAGATTTTGAGTTTTGACACACAACTCTTTCTTTAGTTGTTCTGTCCTTATGCCCAAAGTCAAAATACTCAGCAGCTTAAGAGTTACTTCTTCTGTTTACTTCTCAGAAACCCTAACCTTGTTTAACTGAAGAATATCCCTTCTATACCTAAGCCCCAAAGCAGCTCAACTAAAACTGTGATCAATAACTATACTCTATCTTTAGGGTTACAGATCTATACATAACACACTGCAAGCATGTTCAGCTGTGGTTATAAGCTTGATAGCTCTGGTCATTGCAGTTCTTTGTTACACGTATTATTTTGGACTTTTAAAAATGCTTTGCTCCCATGGACATTATTTGGAGCGTGTTACCTGTCTAGAGGAGCCAGCAAAACCCTTTTTTTAGCAGGGAAGTCATGATGTGTTGGTGCTGAGGCTCTTTTCCCTCGTGGCCCTGCTGAACCAAGGCTGCCGTGGTGGATCAGGACTGTTGCTGATTTTCCTGTCTGCTCACTTAGCTAATTAAAATAACAAATCTTCACAGCTGTCTGCTTCAGATTCATCCTTATCACCATAAGCTAATTAAAATAATGCAACCGGTTGCAACTCATGAAATATCAACTATACTTTTCATATAATTCCAAAATTTGAAATAAAATCTTGGTTCCCCTTTACACTTCCTTCCTTTGCTAATCGTAACAGTTTTCAAAATATGCTTACATGCTAACTTACGTTTTCCTCATTTTTTTTTTCCTGATACATCTGGTGATTATGTTTTGATAGCTTCCTACTCTGTCCTTTCCACTGTTGTGCATATGTCTTCTGATGAGTGAACGTCAAAATACTTGGGTATCCCATTAGATTTAGATGGGCACCTTATTGAGTACATGTTCACCCAAAACTGAGGAAATTACAGTAGGACCTATAAGAAAACATTTAAGTGCTGGCTTAATTTTATTTCCTGCTAGTAGGTTTATTCGTATGCTTTAATATGACACTGAATCAACATTGTTATCTGTGTGCAAAATTATTTCTGAAATGAAAGAGATGGGGTTTTCCTACTGTACAGACTCAAGAGATCCCCAAAATGGAAATAATAAACTTTTATTGGATTTTTTGAATGTTGCAAAAAAGCTACAGGAATCCTAATGCTACTGATTAGGCAGGCATAGCTGTACTTTGATGTTCTGTATATAAAGCAGGAGGAATTCAGTGCTACTCTACAAAGAAAAAAAATTATCCCACCTATTTTATCAGAGACTTTTACTGTACTATAACTTGGTATTCTCATGGAGTAATGTTTCTACACACTTTTGAAGCAAGTTGAATCATTTATTTACTGCAAGACCTTCACTTTTAATTAGGTCTTTCCTGTCTTTCTCTTCTTACTTGTTCCCCAAGAGAAATTTTCCTTACAGTGTTCTGTACTGAACTCTACTTCTGTTTTGGCAGACCTGCTTTCAAAGGGCTCCCTTTCCTCTTCAATAGCTGACAGACATTTTCCCAGTACCGACAATTAATACCTTTCTGCTTCTTTTCTTTTTTTGCCCATTCACTGTTTCCCAGTTCTAAAACAGGATTTAGCAAAAAGGGATAGCAAAACCAAAGGAAAACCCAGATTCCAATTTGTTCATCCCTGGTGTCTTTCTTCAGATCTGAAATTTCTTAAAAAGCCAGAGGAATAAGACTTACCACAACTCTGCATGGGAAAAGTAGTAAGAGGAGATAATTTTTCTTACCTCTGCAATGTTCCATCCTGCATCCAAAGCTGCAGCTTCCAGGACACAGTAATTGTACATGGTGTTATTCCATAAAATTTTAAAACACTTGCTCAAGGAAAATTCCTTGAAACATGCACAGATTGTTGGTCTGAACAAAGATCACTGTCTGAATCAAGGTTTGTGTCTTGTAATTCTTTGCTCCATGCTCAGGCTGGGCAGGTGCTTCTACAATGGCATAGAATCATAGAAAAAACATAGAATCACAAAGGTTGGAAAAGACCCCCAGGATCATCCAGTCCAACCATTCACCAATGGTTCACCAATGGTTCTCACTAAGCCACATCCCTCAATATAACATCCAAATGTTCCTTGAACACCAGGTCATAGGGTTGGTGATTCCACCACCTCTCTGGGCAGTCCATTCCAGTGCCTGACCACCCTTTCAGAGAAGTAGTATTTCCTAACGTCCAGCCTGAAGCTTCCCTGGCGCAGTTTGAAGCCATTCCCTCTAGTCCTATCACTAGTCACACAAGAGAAGAGGCTGACCCCCAGCTCACTACAACCTCCCTTCAGGTCGTTATAGAGAGCAATAAGGTCTCCCCCCTGAGCCTCCTCTTCTCTAGACTGAACAATCCCAGCTCCTTCAGCCGTTCTTCATAAGGCCTGTGCTCCAGACCCCTCACCAGCTTTGTTGCCCTCCTCTGGACACGCTCCAGGGCCTCGATGTCTTTCTTACAGTGAGGGGCCCAAAACTGGACACAGAACTCAAGGTGCGGCCTCACCAGTGCTGAGTACAGGGGGACTCTTACTTCCCTGTTCCTGCTGGCCACAGAGTTTCTGATACAAGCCAGGATGCCATTGGCCTTCTTGGCCACCTGGGCACACTGCTGGCTCATGTTCAGTCTAGCATCAACACCCCCAGGTCCATTTCCTCTATACAGTCTTCCAGCCACTGCCCCAAGCCTGTAGCGTTGCCTGGGGTTGTTGCAGCCAAAGTGCAGGACCCGGCATTTGGTCTTGTTGAATCCCATCCCATTGGCTTCAGCCCAGCTATCCAGCCTATCCAGATCCCTTTGTAGGACCTCGCTACCCTCAGACAGATCGACACTTCCAGCCAACTTGGTATCATCTGCAAACTCATTGAGGGTACACTCAATGCCCTCATCCAGGTCATCAATAAAGATATTGAAGAGGACAGGCCCCAGCACCAACCCCTGGGGAACACCACTCGTGACTGGTTGCCAGCTGGATTTAACTCCATTCACCACCACTCTCTGGGCCTGGCCCTCCAGCCAGCTCCTTAGCCAGCAAAGAGTGCACCTGTCCAAGCCATGGGCTGCCAGCTTCTGCATGAGAATGACATTTCTAAATGGCCAGTTATACATTTACCAGCCTATTCTATTGCATAAATACCTGCCTTATGTCTTTAATTAAGAAAATTTTGCACATTTCTTCTTTACAGGTGTAATTGCATATTCTTGATCATGTAAACATCCCGCTATGAAACCCCATGTGCATGTACTTTACCAGAGTTCTCTACTTTTGTCCAGACACACGGCTGGAAGTATAAAATAAAATCAGGTATTCTGCCTTTTCTCTTCTAGAATTAAATGTGTAATGAAAGAACTGAAATGAGTCATAAAGGACTAGATCTATTTTCTAAAGGAGCAGCTCCCAAACCTTCTTGCTTTATGTTCTGTGTTCTTAAAAATAGCCTCTCATTTCATTCCACTTTTGTCTCTAGCAGACTTTTGTTTCCATGCTCCCTTCTAAAATAAATACCTGAGAAAGCTTACACTGTTCAATTTATAACATCCTTTTTAAACACTGTAGGTACAGAGGCCATATCAAAGAGTAACATAATGAAGTAAGCACTGTTATTAATGTTTTTCATTTCGTTTAAATTATAAGAAGCAATCAAATTCTCCAGACTGCTTACTTTCTTCCATTATGCTGCTGAGCTGCAGCAATGGTTTGCTTTCCTAAGTTATTCAATTTGTTGGAGCTTCCTGCCCATTCTTTGGTATGATATTATTGAGAAGACATCAAAGTTCTCACACTCAACAAAATTCAAATGAAGAGAAAAACGGTGATTTGAAGTAGCACCTAGTGAAATCAAAGTATGATTCTAGCAGGAAGCATGCACTTATTCCACGGCTGCTTTTTGTCAGTCGAGATATCACTAAGCTCCAGTTAAATGCCTGATTTAGTTACTTTCAGTGGTGAACAGGATAGACAAAGTTGGTCTTGAAGAGAAATGTGTAGTGTAAGAGCTCAGTTAGAAACCAGACTACACTCATTCCTTCACCACAAAAAGTTTCTAAGCTATGCTTTCTTGAATTAGAACTTGAGTTTGTCATCACATGACTGTTCAACCACTTTTTTCCCCCCCCTCATTGTAGTGAAGTGGCAAAATTTTTTTTGTGTATTCAGTCTCAGTTTTTCACTGTCAGAATGGGATTCATTAAACTACGTGCCCAAATTCAGGCAGTGCTGTTAGTTATTGGTACACATGTGTATACACATCAATATCAATAGGTATGCTTGGTTGAACTTTCAGTATATATTAAGAGAGTAATCTAGTATTTGTAGGTTTTTGCCCCTCTTTCCTATATGTTTTATAAACTACTGTCTTTAGCTCTGTCCTTGTTTTGTCAGAAATATTAAAAGATGTAGCATTCAGTTCTGTTTTCTGACAAACCCAGTTCATTGAGATGTGCAAACAAGTTAATAGGCTCATCTTCACGGCCACAAGTCATTCATAGAGCAGTCTGCACATTCCAACCTGAAATCACCATTGAAGTTTTACCTTGAAAAAAAGATAAAGTGCACTTGTCAGAGACAAGTCAATAGTTTCCACTTGAGAGCTATCTTACTCATGCTTGGAGAAGATTGTGATCATTTCCCATTTTACTGAACAAAACTGAAAACAAAATATTTGCGTCACTCGTAGCTTAGTTACATTTTCCAACTTTTCACTGACTTTTCACCTTGATCAGGGATGACTTTCAGATTGATGGGTAATTTGGGGCAACCTGTTTCTTAGGTATGCTGTAGTGTGTGTAGCACTGGTGCTCCTATTTGAGTTTTTGCCTAGTTGTTTTTTCTTCTGTCATTGTACATCTTCATGTGCTTTCAAACTCAGCAAGTCTCCAATTGAAACGTTACATATGTAACATGCAGAAAATTAGCAATATCAATACATGCACATCAGATGTAGTTAGTCTTTTGTATGTCCCATGCATCTTAATTTAAGCAGCTACGTTTTGATATCTACTTGACAACTAATTTAAAGAGTAACAGCTGTGTGTCAAGAGCTGACAACATGGGGTCCTTTTGTGCAGCTCTTCAAGTGCATGAGATTTGGAGATTTCAGCAACACTAATCTTGCATTATAGGTTGTTTCAGACAGCTTTTTACTCATGCAATCAAGAACACTTTGTCCTGCTTTTTCATTTCCATTTTGATCTCTGAAAGATATTTCTCTCAACTTGTTTTTATTTTTTAAGACCTTTACTTTGTATTAAGGTGATCCTGGCAGGACGTGCTTCTTTAGATAACAGTTCATGACAAATGATTCCCCAAGGCACTGATTTACTTTCATCCCTACTGAAAGTAAATCCAGATGATGGACAGTTGGGAACACATTTTCTTACAATCTTCTGCTGTCTCTTACCTGTAGCAAGAAGCTACAGACATCACCAAATCTCTCCAGCTTTCTCATGAAGGCTGTAATTCATGCAGTCATCATTTTCATCAATGGTCTTTTGTGTTTTCTCTGTATTTTTCCATTAAAGGTGTTGCTAGAAGCTGAAAAACACAATTGCATATACAAACATGAAATAACTCTCATTCAGACCCCATATAAACCAACATAGTCATTTGAATAAAAAGCTTGAAGATGAAAAATATGTTCTAAATGAATGTGAATTTCTTTGCTTGAGCAGAGGCTTCAGAACAAATTCAGAGCTGACCTCAGGGAGCTAACTTCTTTCCTCACCTTCTCTTTCAGTGTGAACAATCAACGTTTCATTGCATAACTGCCCTGGAGAAGAAAAAACATTCAAAATCTCAGTGTATCTTTTTTTTTTTTAATTCTATGACTTCTGAAATACAGGTCTCAAATAATAAATAGTAACTCTAATCTTAGAATCAAGTTTGGATGCAAATCCTATTAAAATATGTATATTGTTTAAGTGCAGTAAAATCTGCATTACTCTTATATTTTTATACATTACTGCACATTAATTATTTATCCTCTGAAATATTTGTGCTGGGAGAAAAACTTGCAGGGTAGAGATAGGAATAAGTAAGGCAGTTCTTAGTAATAGTTGCTAATACTTTAAAAACTTACTAGACTGCAGAAGTTTACATTCATGTAGTGAAGTAATTTGCCACTCCAAGTGGAGAATTATGTCTTGAGATATATGATTATGTCATTAAAATGCCTGATTTCACTGGGAATCTGGGAGGTATTCAGGCACTGAAGGCCACATAGTCTTCTGGTTGCAAGCTTCTCTGTCTGGCTGTCCCTGAGTTCTTCCTGAGACCATCCCTTGGACATTCCCTGTTATGATAGCTGTGGACAAGCACTGCTTGCAAGTAACACAAGATTTCCCAAATAAAATGTTTGCTTAAGACATGACAGAACTACTCATGGCATTACCTTCTGCAGTCTTAGGTCTCTGTGGTGGCATATTAAATGTTTATAACTAATTTTAAAGACAGATTGGCAATATGCAATATTTTTGTTAAATGCATTTATTTCTTAAAACACACAGAAGTTATTCTCTCAGACCTAATGTCCTATTCCAAGAGCACTGCTACTGGGGCCTGTATCAAAGTAAGAACTATCATTGTACTGCCATGTCCTACAGGCACCTCCTAGGAAAAATTTTGGCTTTCTCTGTTACTTGGACGCTTATTTATGTTTTTTACTTTTCCTCACCCTGTTTGTAGATAAGATTTGTATACATTGGAGATAGGGCATATATCCTTGTATAAAGTCTCCTTGTCTGGATGTTCTCCCTGTAGGATTGTGCTGCAGCAGAAGAAATCTGAGGGATGAGATGAAGTTGAGGAACTGTTCAAATAGTATTGCATACCAAGCCAAGGTGCTAGACACTCATACCTAGGTCCCTATGCTGCCTATGGAAAGGGAGACAGACAACCTAGTGTACAGTGCCACAGCAGAGGCAGTTGTATGGCACATTTTCCTTGAACCATGCCATGTGTGAGCATATTGCTGACACCAGTGAGTGTTTTGAGTCTAAACAATAAACGGATTTAAGCACCACCTTCTGCTTCTATTGAAAGCTCATTCTGACAGATGCTAGGCAGAAAGTCTTCTCTATTTGTCCCCAAAGGGTGAATCAATAGGCTGCTGAGCCATAATTACTTATCTACTGTTCTTAAATTGTCAGCAAATCTTGCAATGTTTATTAATGTAAACAATGCACGTTTATTTCCATCAGAGGGGAAAAAAAGTGTAGAAACCATGTTGACTGGTGCTAGTAACTCATATTATAATGCTCAGTTATGATTCCTGATTGCAGAAATTTTCATAGAAAAACAGTTTTTTCAGAGCTCCTAAGTCTCAATACTCAGTTCTTTGTATAAAAACATTGAATATTCCTGCTTGCTAAGGTTATTTCCATTTCTCTGCTCAATTTATATAAATATTTCATATCTGCTATTGCAAATGTATTCTTGGTTTTCTTTCATGATTCCAGTGATGTATTTGACAGGTAGAAGCATTTGCAGTATGAAAAAATTACAGTTTTAATCCTGCTCTCCTAACATACAGATTTTCATGAGAAATTTTTTTACAGTGCTATGTGCACGTCAGTGGGGCAATTAGAGTATACAGCAAACAGGTATTGGACCATAGAGATTATCACATTACAAATAAGTAATGAAATAAAGATCTTACCTGTATCCTGGGCTCATGGAAGGGCTCCAAAAGGAGCAATCTCCAGATAGAGACCCATCCTCCCTGGGAGTCAGCCTTTAAGTGGGGTCTAGGAGGCCCGGTCACTCAGGTGAAATTGCGTTCACCTGTGCCCCTGCAGCTGATTCAGAGCTTGCCTCAGGTGGTCAATCAGAGGTTCAGGCTGTGATTCAACAGTTCCCATACATAGAGTCAAGTAGATTCTACCCTTACAGAGCCTGGCACCATATCTTCTTTAATTGTGGTGTGGTCAGAAAACCTTGTAGATACATAGTAAAAATGAACATGTTCTGTCCCCATACATGGTCAACTCCTTTTCTTTAGCTCTGTTTTTCAGCCAGGCAACATTCTGCGGCTTTCAATCACTTTGAGTAACTTCTACTACGAGCAAAGAAAATTTGCAAGCAGTCTAGTAGTTAACAATACAAAACAAAACAAACATTCGTTGGTTAATATGCACAATGCGAAGCTAATAGGTGAGCGTTAATGTGCTCACTGTTCCCATCTCAACAATTTAACCTCAGTCTGAAGTTTTACCTTTCTGACCTCTCCTTTCTCGAAGTTTCCACCTGCCCCAGAGTGTCCTGGACAAACAGGCAGCCTTCTTCTCTGCTGCATTGCCCTGTCTTCTTCTGTATCAAAGCAGTCCCTGCAGTATTCACAGTAAATTCTGAACAAATGAATCAAACAGTTCTGCAGTGTGCCGGAGGTAATAAAATTTTTTTGACTGAGATGTCTGCAAATGGATCTTCAAGTCAGATGCTCCTTGGTGTTGCACTCCCAGGCACCCTAGCAGCCTTCCAGTAGGAGATTGTATTACAGTTACATACAAAAAGAACTGCATCATCAGGGTTTTTTTTTTGTGTGTGTGTTCGTTGAGATCTTTGAGCAAATCAGCAGGGAGCAGAGGCCCTGTTGGCAATTCTGATTCACAGGTTGTATGGCCATAGGAAGAAGAATGTTGAAATTTCCGCTGGCAAAGCAGGATGTAATAAGTTAAAAGAAGATATTTCAGTGGCCCTGCATGGAAAAGAATACATTTAACTTGCTAGTGCCAAGAACAGGTGTGCTTGAAAACAAGATTTTCCTTCCAAGCAGAAAATCTTTGGCAGGGACATTCTGGCAAAGAAAACCCCAACCCTTCATTGACAGCTTTGGATGCTAAAATACTGTCTTTTATTAACAGTAATGAGGTATGTCCAAAGATGTTGGAGCCAAGGGGACGTTTGTTAACAGCAGGTTGCAGGCTGACCAGGAGCGTCCTGCTGGGAATGTGCCACAGGTGCCACACACGGGTGGCTTTGAAAGGGCTTAATTGAGTAGTACTGGGGCCACCAGAGCTCAACAAAGGGACTTCAGAGCTAGTGTCTTTAGGGCTGGCAGAGTAGATCAAGGGACAAGAGTTAGTACGTTCATCTTGCCTCTGAGGCAGATTACTCAATAAGAGGGTTTTTTAAGTGAGATTTCTAAGAGCTGATAGCAGGGAAAGAAAGCTTTTGTAGCTTTCTACTTAGCATATTCAGCAGGAAGCTGTAAGAACAGACAAGTGTGCTGCATTTAGTCAGGGAAATAGCGATGATTTGGTTAATTACTAAGCACGGTTTAGTGGACATGGTGGTGATGGGCTGATGGTTGGACTTGATCTCAGTGGTCTTTTCCAACCTGTATGATTATACCATTCTAAGCCAGTTCAGTTCAATCTAACCTCTTTTGTCTGTCTGTAGTGGGGAAACAACTTGGAACTACCTTTGCTTTCTAACAGTGTAGCTTCTGTGACACTGCTTGATGGGCTTTATTCTTGTGTGTTGAAATTCCTGGGGAAAAGTTTAAGCATTGAAAAAATGTGCTTTCCCTCCCTCTAGGTTTTTCTGATTATTTGGTTTTATCTTTATTTTCCAAAGTCTCTACATCTAGAGCTGGCTGAGTACGTTCAGACAAGGGAAAAAAAGTTTCTTACAAAAATGCCCTTTTGTTGAGCCCCAGGTGTTCCATTCATCACATCCCTGGTCCATGTGCTTGCCAGATGAGGAGCTCCTGAGCTGTCTTAGGAGGCTTGGGTGCAGGGAGCTGCCAGGGCTCCAGCCTGCTGCTGCCTGAGCCCCAGGGCCAGCCTGCCTGTTGCTTCTCAGTGAAATTGTCATCCTTGCTCTGGTCATGAAAGCTGACAGCAACATCAATATCACTAAGTGGCTGCGGGGCCTGGGGAATTCAGCACGTTAGTTTTTGGTCTGATTTGGACTGTGACTTAAAAGAGCGAAACAAAACCAGCCGTGAATGGGAAGCCTGTTTTCCAGCCAGCTCTTGTGTAGCCCTCACCTGGTGTTCATTTTGAAATGACAACTGCAGCTGCTTGTGCTGGAGGCACAGGATGGAGGCAGTTTGCACCACTTCTATTGGATTTTCTGTAAACCCAATATAACTTCACAGTTAATGCATATAAAAAATGCAAATAGTAATTAATGTTTGTGTCTGGTACCACCGGGGGGGAAAAAAAAATAGAAAAATGATGGCTAGAAGATTCAAATCCATTGTGTTAGAGATTGATGTGATTAAAAAGTAGTGTATTTTCTGTGCTTCAGGTGAACTACAGACTTCAGGCTTTTCACATGTGCAGGTTAAGCTGCCTGAATCTTGCCATCCCTCTCAGTGACCAGTGCACACACCAGCATGGGGATGGTGTTAGTGAGCTTTCACCATTGATATGTTGCAAGTCAGAAACACTGCCTTTTCCATGAAGAGTGAGATGAGATTCCTTCCCCTAGGACACAGGAAAAAATATATCCCTTTTTCAGTGCTGGATATTCCTCTTGTCCCAAGCAAGCATGAGTTTTTCTCTTGTATTAATATCCTTAATTTGCCCATAACTGCTTTCAGGCATCACATCTGAGGCCAGTCTTCATTAATATGTTAATTGTGCAGTCCCTCCCAGTGGGTTTTCCAAAGCTAAAAGTAAACAGAAAGGTTTGTTGCCCCTGCCCTTCCCCCAAGCCCTCTAAACAGAAAAAACATTACTGAGATGAGATACTTGACTAGGCTTGAATCTCTGCTATGATGGAGCACATTTATTTCACCTTTCTGGCTCTGCCCAGAATACCTGATCAGAATCCCTCTGAGCAGATCAGAGAGGCTCAGAAGGTCAGAACAAAGCTGCATTTTTTTAGGTGCAGTTTAGAACCACTGTACATGTTTCATCTATCCTACTCTGCATGGATATGCTAAATGGATTTAAAAAAAAAAAAAAAAAGGCTGACATTATCGAGGTACTACAGGGAATTGCCCACACACTTGCTGTTAATTAATGTGAGATGTGCAGAGGATTTGCCCACACTGCTTTGAAAAATCTCAGCTAAAACATGCTAATGGTGAGTATTTTCAGGGAACAAAAAAATAAGGTGCCCAGTAAAACAAGTTCCCTGGCTACTTATTGCCTTTCTCAGCTGTTAGAGTTGGATTTATAAGAAGACTCATGTGCAAAAGGACTAAAGAGTTCATTATAGATTTGCCCTGAAAAACAGCCCTCACAGTTTTCCAAATAGGAAGGATGGAGGATGATGTGAATAATTTTTTTAAATTATTTATTCATTGGAATGTGGTTTCTTCCTGCAACCTATCGCCATTAGGACTGTTGATAAACCTAATCTAGTACAAGGAAAAGCCAGCAGCAACAAGGTACAAGAATAACTGTGCCTGTTCTCTTATTTCTCCCCTCCTTTTACCCTGCCGTGGAGGGGGCAGCTTGGGAAATTGCAGGTTGGTTGGCTGAATAGGGCATTTGTCATCAACTGTGAATGATGTGCTGTAGAATTCCTGGGAGAAGGTTGTCCTGTGTTTATTGATGTCTTTCTCATCTTGCTTATGAAGCTTCACTGTTCTGATCTTCACTGTCCTCCTTGCCTATCAGTGCTCCTGGCTTTGGCTCAGGGCTCAGTGTTTCCCTAATGTGCTCTGTTATTCACTTAGTAGGTACAGAGAGCAGAAACTAAATCAGGCCAAGAGGGATGCTGGCTGTTTTAGGACCCATTCCAGCAAAGCCTGAGGTGTACATTAGAGCAGAAAAAAAACCTGTGCAGATATTTTCAACAATAAAAGAAAGAGAAGACATTCTTGCTTATATCACTTGTCCTTAGGAGTTACGTGGCTGTGGGATGGTCACAACAGGCTCATAAGAAAGCCACTTTGGCAGCCAGAAAACAAAACAAATGCCTACAATTTGCTCATCCCATAAGCTCTTGCAAATTCACTGAGTCCATCATATTCTTTATTACAAGTCAGGAGTCATTCAGAAACATTTTTACTCAGATACCACATATTTTCTTCTCTGAAACCTGCTGACTTGTATCCAAGAGGTTGGATTGACAGAGGATCCAGTATTCAGTCCATTTCCCTGTATCTCAGGCACTGTCAATGAGATGCAGTGCCTTTGTTTTTCATCCAAATATCTCTCCTACTTCTGTTTACCTAGATCTTTTGTGTATCTGTATTCTCTCTTCTCCAGTCCATGTGCCCATTTGCAGACTATTGATAAAAATTGATTTTGTCCTGTGAGTAAATTGCACTCGGATGAAAGGAATTGCTCCCCCAGGATGTGTGAAGAATTTCTGCAGAAAGCACCAGAGGACCATCGAGAAAGAGATTTTTCATAACTCTGAAGACCTTCATGTAGGTTTGCTGAAAATGAGCCAGATGAGACACCACTGTAGTGTCCATTAATAGGTTCTCAGGGACTTGACATCTGTGTGGTACTCCTTCTCTGAGCTGGAATGGCACTTAGAGAGAAGGTATGCTCAGTCTGCAGCTAAACCATTGTTTATAGTAGTATGTAATTGTCAGTCTGCTTCCCATCACTAGCCAGCCTCCATAAATTACCTACAGGGACTCCCAGTGATCCTTTCATCAAAGCTTTATGGAACAGATGTATTTCAGTTTCAATCCACTCGTTGTGTAGAGTGATAAATCTGCTTTTAGTACTGGAGTAATGAGCCTAGCTCTTTGTATTCTTAGAAGTGCATATGATGCCGAATCTGTTCTTAATGATTTTCATAGTAAACTGAATTCTGCTATAGTTTTTTCTGTTAACAATTTCAAGTGTACTGAGTCAGACACTAGCACTCTTTATAGTAAATAGGGGTCAAGTTGTGTGGCAGATCTTAGGTCTATGGAACCTGTCAGGTAGTCTTTTCCACCTGAACCCATAGAATTCTGAACTTTCCCCATACATAAGGATGTATGCCATGCAAATGACCCAATTTAACAGCTTGTGTTTCTGGAATTAGCAAAAATCTCTATATATGTTTTCCAGAATTGCCCATCTATGTCATAATTAGGGGTTCATCTGTACAGTAGCTATGAAATAGAAAGCCCATCAATATTATTTTAGATCAGAGAACGAGGAGGTCCTGTAGCTAGTGCTAATTGTCCTACTTGGTGCTTAAATCCCATGGTCACGGTGTGCGTGCCCTTTGCCTTGCAGCACACTGGTCAGTGCTCAGAGAAGGGGCTGCTGCATTCTGATACAGACCCGGCAATAACAGCTTCAAAGGACTCTTCATTTCTTAACTTCTATTCAGTGCATTAATCTTTTCAGATATAATGAAAACAGTTTAAAACAATTTGGAATGCATAGAAAAAGTATTTTAAAATGCTGATATTTATAGCAGCTTCTTTTTTTTAAAGAAGTCCCTGTTCTTAACAACCAATAACAGCAATTCAGTAGCAATACAGTTCCTGCCAGTAACGTTCTCATAGGAAAAAGGATTTCAGTAAGCTTTATCACTCAGCATAGCCAACAGAAATATTTGATACTAAGAGCAGTGGAACCAGAAAACCACTTCAGATGTCCTTCAAACAGCTAGATGAGGAATTCAAGGGGATATGCAATAGGAAACTCAGAAAATGGAGCTTGACTTTGATACTTACTTGGTGTGATAGTGTAATTTAGTCTCCATATAGATCTTACTGTATAAGAAAAAGAAGGAAAAAGGAAGCAGTAATGTGTCACCTTATCTAAATAAGATACCTGTCATTCCTGAAATTCTGTTTAAACTATGATGGATGTTCTTATTCAATGAGAGAGATTTTTCCCCCAGTGAAAACAGATCTTTTCAGACAGAGAAGGACTATGATGAGACCAAATTTCCTGCTTGTGTGTGAGACTGAACAGTGCAGAAAGGGCTGCAGTACAAGATGCCCTGGGATTCCTTTGTGCCCACTTCCATAGTCTACAGCAGAGGAGAAAAACAGTGATTTGAACAGAAATATATATGCAAATCAGCTGTACTAATTGGCACACCAGAAAAATCTCTATTCTTTGAAGTGATAACGTATTCACACAATTTGGTGTGTTTATTTCCTGAGAAAATAATTTTTCCTTTCACTTAATTTTGATCAACTGGCCTGTCATTCCAAAACTTAATCTTTCTGCAGCTTATCCATGGCTCTGATGTTAATGTTTTGCTAATTTAACTAAAGGCATTAGCTGAAAATAGATCAGTGGCATTGACTCTTTTTTTCCCCCAAAACAAATGCTTTTTTTTCCCTGCGGCTTCCTTTTGAATGCTGTTTTTTAAATTATCTGGCCATTGCATTGACTTATTCTTCGATTATCTAGAGGGCAGTTCTCCAAAACGTGTGGTAGACCTCTTCAGTATTAAAACCATTTGCTACTCCATACTATACAAATGATACAATAAATCCAGTGACATCTACCCTGGGCTAATGTAAGTAAGTAGAGTAACAAAAATAAACAATCACTTGTGTTATCATAGCATCAATTAAAACATACTCCAGCTTAGTAAACAGTGTAAATTAGGCCACTTGATGCAAATGGGGTTATCTGAGCAGGCATGATGTGTGTGCATGGGTGTTCGGTTAAGGTGGGGAAAGAAAGACTGCCTTTATCACAAATTGCTGTTGTTTTCTCTGTTATTTGTAACTTCAGCTGGGAAGACAGAGACTAACATGGGCAGTGGAAAGATGCAAAGTCAATTTGAATCTGCAACTCATTTGAACCTACAGTCACTGAAGCCTGCAGAGATCCTTCCATGCACACCACTAGCGATCAACCTGAAGTCACCCTTGAAAATAATTCTTGAATGTAGTAACCTTGAACATATAATAATATAGCAATAGTTGTGGTGTTCCCTTATTTGATACTTTTAAAAAGGTAACCTTTTGAGTGGTGAATTTTAAGACTTAGAATGTGGAAGATGACTGTATAATCAGGCACAAAACAATACATGATGATCTTTGTGTATTCTTTTGGCCAAAGTAGTTAAGGTCTGTACCTACATTTGAGTTGATGTTATTACAGGTCATAAGGACAAGCAAGGGGTTAGGTAGCTCTTTCTTACAGCTGAAAACTGAAAACCCACTGAAAACACCCACTGAAAACACAATCTTCATAAAAAGAATGAATGAGTTATATTTGTAACAAGCTCTTTGAAGGACCTTCCTACTACTTTACTGTGCCTCAGATACACTCTTGGTGTCAGGAGGCAATTGTGCTCTAGGAACAAAGTAGCATTTGCAGTGCTTCCCTAAAAGTCCTAAACCCTGTTCCAACTGAAGACGCTGCAGCAGAAAGTTCATTTACACCTCTTAATTGTGCTGTTTCATTGTTTACACAGTATTTTCATCAAAGAGCATGCTGTTCATTAAGCATGGAAGAACCTGACAGACGGGACCTGGATCACTTGCCATCACATTTAGCCCAAGTCTATCTGACATCTCAGCAGAGGAAGTGGAGAGCTGTGATTCTGTGCAGTCTCTAGTATACAACACTGAAAAGAATGTTCCTGCATAATGCAGTTCCTGCCATCAGATATTGTATATTTTACATTGTAGATTTGGGCTTCCTGAAGTCTGTTTTCATAGTCATTTTCTTAGCTCACTGACATTTTAAGTGTTCTGTATTTGGTGCCACTAGATTATGACATTTTGATGTTCAGTTAGAAATCCAAAATACCAATTAGGGAATTACAAATTGCAGGAATCTTGCCATTTAACTATTAATTATATTCCTTATTGTCTCAGCTAGTGAGTGATTGTACATAAATGTCTCTTAAATATAATATGCAAAATCTTCTTATTAGGATATTCATGAGATGTCAGTCCCCACTCGATGGGACTGAGTGACTTCTAGAGCTTGCTGAGTGTGACAGTATTTTCATGTAAAGAACAGTGTTCCAGAGAAATAGGAGTACATGCATGTGAATAGAATCTGGTTTATACTGACTTGAGTGCTGGCATACACTGCAGTTTCTTCCTGATCAAGCACAGAATATGTCATCCTGGATTGCTAAAAGTCAAACAAGTTTTATTCACATCTCGTTTTGTGAAAAGATCTATGATAAAGGAAGTATTTTGGTTTGGGTGGCTTGGGATATTTCAACAAGACCATTCCAAACTTGTCATAGAATGTTAACCTGTGAATACTCCTTGTAGTCCTTGTGTAGCTACAGTAGTTCAGTGCTCTGGCAGAAAGGAGAATTCTTATTTTGTAAAGGTAAAGCAGTGGTATAATAAAGAAAGCTTAGGAAATTACTGGGAAATTCAACCTGCATTGGATTTCCAATCAAATGTGGTGGTGATAGTGTCAGGCTCTGTGAATACGGCCAGTTTAGCTAAGATAACTTTTTCCAGAGTAGAAATCTTAGAAATGCATACTGTACAAATGCTAGGTCCTCAGCATCAGAGTTTCATTCTACAGATCCTCTGTTGTTCTACGCTACCTCTGTTAGCCTCAGCCTAGCCTGGTCTCTGGTACTGAATACCCAGTAGTGCCTCAAGGACATTTCTTTGCCTTCCTCCCAGAGGAATCCTGCTCATGCATTCTGAGACTATTTGCGGTAAGAGTCAGGGCACAGAAAGTGAGACTGACATTAAAACAGCATCCTGATGTGAAGTAGAACGCTTGAATAGCCATAGCTCTGCTTCAAATCCCAGACCAGCCCAGGAGGGAAATTCCACAATAGGCTGGTGTTCCTCAGAGCTTTGAGTCAATAGAATTGTTTCAATTCTCTAGATGCAGTAGGAGAGCTATACTGAGTAGTGCTCCCTCCTCAGAAAAGTTGGAAAAAAGTGGGAAGTGATTTTCCTGTGCTGGAAGAAAAGGTCAGGATTCAGAAGAGAAAATATTTTGTTGCTGTTTATAAATTAGCCTCTTTCTTTGACTCTCCAGAATATGCTGGGGAAGAACTGCACTTTACATGTGTTTCTGAGTCCTAATGTGCTGTTGGTGCCAATACTGTTAAGTTTTGTTCCTCTATATTTAGAGGCTGTGTCCTACTGATGGACTCTTTTGAATTGCAGCTCTGTCTGTTATACAACCAGATCTTCTGTTTATACGTGCAGCTCTGTGTTTTATTAACATCTCTGAGCGTGACATGATAGACACAGAACTATGCTGAAATAGAAAAAAAAATGTTTGACTTTAAGATTTTCTATCCACCTTTTTCCTTAAAAAAAAAAGAACAATAAAAGATAGAAGAAAAAAACAGCCTGAGAGACACATTTTCAGTCATCCTGAAACACTCTTTTACCCTCGTAATTTACTTCCAGACAGTGCATGCATTTCCAGTGAATACTCTGCTAAAAACTGAAAAGATGTTAAAACCTGAAATGAATACATCGTGTTCTAAAGAATCAGAGATAGAGGTCATTCAGATTATTTCGACAAGGACTGTATCTCACAGCGACAATGACAATAATGGCAATCAAATAATAGGCCCCTAGAAGGCTCCAAAATCAAGCTCTCACAGGGACTGTGTTTTTCCCAATGCTCAGTTATCATAGATACTAGGAGAATTTTCTGAGTTGTGTTGAGATATAGAAGTAATTATTTTCATAATAAGCGTAGTGGCGTGTCGTGTAGGGCCACATGATCTTATGAGAGCCAGGTGTTATAACAGATCTGCACTAGGTCCTCAATGGGACATTTTAAAATGATTTTTTTTCCTGTTTCTAAACCTTAACTTAAGAGAGAGAAAGTATTTATAGATTTGGATTTCAAGTTTCTCTCTTGAAGAATAATATTGTTGTTGATTACTAACTTCACCAGAATTTATATATTGCAAAACTAACACACGCAAACGTGGGAGAAATCACTTTAAGAAAGTCTTAATTTTTGTATCATTTAGGAGTCATTTCATTGAATCAAGAAGCTCTAGTGATATGAATTTGTCATATAATTTGACTAACATTCATTAAAGCACTTGAATTACTCACATAGAGAAATTATAATTGTTTTAAACATTTCAAAAGGTTACATTAGGAGTCTAATGGAAAAATAACATTGAATGAATAGAAAAAATTGTTGGAGGAAACCATTCAGAAAGTCTGGATTTCCGTCCAAAGGAACTCATGTGTCCTGTAATGTGTTAGAGTACATAAGTAGGCTTTGGATGAGTTCAAGTCAAGTGACTTGGATGCTTTGTCTTTTAAACTCCTAATTGAATGTTATCCTCATTGTGTTTATATATATGTATGCATATTCATGTACATATATAGATAGATAGATAGATATGTATGTATGTAGGTATATCTATCTATCTATATATACATATGTATATATATACATATATATATATAAAGGGGAAGCATAGGAAAGAGAATAAGCAGGAGGACTTACATTCAGTACAAGCAAGATCTGTTTGAATGCTTGAAGGTCCTAGGAAAGAAGTAGAATGGAACTGTAAATCTTTCTAGACTATTGTAAATCCGTTAAACATAAGGAACCACTTAGAAAAAGATAAATTTTACTGTACCTTGTATCCAAACCAAACCAATAGTATTCAAACCATGCTCACGTACTGAGGAAGATTTGATAGACATTTGAAAATAAACATAAATAGGTGGTTGGTTTTTTTGTTGTTGAGCATTGTGACCACAAGAGCTGCCACTTGGCAGTGGATATACCCAGATAAATCACAGGGGGATGCAAACCTCACATCTGGCTCATCCTCATCTCTTTTGCTAGACAAGGTTCAGCGAAGATCCTGGTACAGCAGCTTTCTCTCTCCTTCTAATTGTTACTTGTCATTAGCTATAACAACGCTGAAAACTCCCCCCAAAACATAAATCTGAATAGTGGTTACATATGTTATACTTACAAATTGACCAAGACCATCAACCTGAAGTAACTTACTCAGTTATGGTCCAGAGAGAAGATGCAGAATTATAGTCAAGGACTCAGAAATTTAGCTTCTAAAGCAAGAGCGGTCATCAAGTCTCCCTGAGTGTCTTGAAGTTGTCTTTAGGAGTAGCTGTATTCCAAGGAAGAAATTACCTCCTTCCACTTGGCCTTCAAAGAGGTCTGGTTTTATTAGCACTGTCCTGAAAAAATGGATTTTTATTTCTCTGACTTGGTTGTATACTGCTTCCTGCATTCTGCGAAACATATCACAAGTATGTGGCTACCGGTGAGAGATTGGAGTGTAGAGCTCAGAGTCCTTCATATAACAAGTGGGATAGCATAGACTTAAAGAATAACACGAGATCAGCAAGGGGAGCTCTTTCTTTCTTTATGGTAACACCAGTCTATAGCAACTGGTTTGAACTTGACTATGCAAGGAGCATTGCAAGCATCTTAAAAGGCTTGTAATTCTCTCCTCGTGAGAAAAAAAATCGTAATGGTGACAATATGTATGTATATCAAAAGCTGTCAAACTTTTCAAGTTAATCCTTGCATTGCTCCTCTCTCTTGATATTTTCAAATGTACTTGCTTTTCAGCCATCTATTTTGAAAGTTCAGAATCTCAGGGGTTTTTTTTCCTCCCACAAAAGGCAAAAAGAGTCTCCTAACTTTTTTACAGCTATCTTTGACAAATAAGCATTTGATAACACAGCTGTTTCACTTTTTTTCCTGCAGTTGCAAAGTTGGTACATTGAAATACCTGTTTTTTAAAAAAACCTTTTTTGAGGTGTTTATAGAATTTTCAAGACCACTGTGTTTGCCACAGTGGTTATACAGTTAAGCAGAACACCTGATTCTTGAGTAGAAAACTAAACTTTTTATTAAATAAGGTTTCATGTCTGATAGCTCAGTTTCTGAGGGTGATGCCTTCACTTTATGGTAGTGTCAAACAGACCTACCAACAATTCTTCAAAATTTTTAAAGTATTTTTAAATAATTTTTAGCCATTCTTTTCCACAGGCTCAGGCACTGTGGAAATCCTTGACTAGAGATAACCTTTAAACTTATTCTCTCTTGCCAGTCCTTTACATTCTTAACAGTCAAATTGATATGTTATCTGCCTTAATCTCCACTGGTATGTCACATCTTGCAAATAGAGATCTTTTACATCTGAAATTAAATGTTCAGCAATTTTATTCCCTAGTAAAGTTCTAATAGTAAAACCTGGAATTGGCAATTCAGAACCAAAATTACGTTTTTTTTTTCTGGTATACAAAAACAAATCACCATTTTGAAGGCCTAGAAACTGAAGGTTTCTTAAGTGAATTTTAAGGCACAGTTCTGGATGCTTTTCATAATTCTTGCTTTGGATGAATATTTGTTCTGCTTTTAAACAGATATCAGAACTCAACACAATCCTTTTTACAAACGTATATGAATACATTGGAAGTTTTGTTCTTCCTCTTTTACTTATTCCCAGGGATAGCGCACACGTCCTATTTGCTCACTATCTGCTGTGTTTTACAGACTGCTCTACTTCTTCAAATATGTATCTGCACAGCATAGAAGGCAGCCAACTGTTTGCCTGGTTCTGGCTGATGCACTGGGTCGGGCAGACCTTCTGGAGGGAGTGCTCAGTTGCTGAGGAAAAGCTCAGCCAGGAGCAGCTTTCTGTTTAAGGCTGGAAAGAGAGAAAGGAGTGCATCTGCAACATAGCTGATGATTTGGAAACTGTCAAGATCAGGCAACAGAAATATCACAGAAAGCTTCAGAGCTGATGGAGGAAAGTCCTCTTTGCTGTACAGAACAGGCGTGCAATGCCTTTCCTATTAAACCAAGGTTTGTCTCATAGGCTTTTGCAAAATAGATTTGTTGCTTGTAGATACAGTGAGCATCCGAATGCAGGACGCTGCTTGGGTATTCATTTGCCACTATCTTTTTTTCTTTTTTTCTTTGGCCTGAAATTCAGTTTCGTTTGATTATGCAAATTTCTTCATAATATTTTTACTTTTTTTTCCTCTGCATAGCCCTGTGTTTCTGTTCTTTGCTAACCCAGTCTAATGTTACATTCTGTTGTTTAGTTTTCAAAATTTACAATCTGGTCCTGTTTCATTCTCAGTTTGTTTGTTGGTTTTTTTTTTTCACATTCTAATAGCTTTCTATAAGTTTAAGCTGTCTAGTGATCTTTTTCAGTTATGAGTCTTTGATCCCCTTTACCATCTGGCCTTGGATGAGCAATTCCATAAACAGTTTAAAATGACATGTTTGCCTCAGCATAATTAAATGTATTAGATCTCCTTGTTCTTGATTTTTCATATGAAGCAGATAATTTCCAGAATATGTATTCTTTTTAAGAGTGTGGTGTTCTACAAACTCCTGTAACCGATAACCCAATCAATCTGATAACTGGCTTGGTTCTCACTTATCTTTTTAAAGAGACATAGATTGCTCAAAGTAAAATCGGTATCCTTAAATTGCCATATTAAAATAAACAGGTATCTTTTTTCTGTCTTTAATTTCAGACACTCAGTTTGTCTTTATCTAAAAATTCTTGTACTTTCAATGACTTGCTATGTTTCTGGAGACTTTATATTTCTAGGAGTCCTTCCTTTCACCCCTACTTCTATCTTGCTATGTCTCTCTGAGTTCTCATACCAGGTATAGTTCCTGATCTCAATTAATGAGAAGGGTGAGTTTGAGCACTATAAATTTTGATCCATCTTCACTATATTGATAGATTAATCAATAGAGAAAACAAAGGAAGAAGATTCACGTCTCCTCTAGTTTGCTAAGACTGATATCTAATGCCCAAATTGTTTGATCCAAGACTCACATTGCCTTTCTAAAAATACGTTTCTGTCCTGCTCCTCTTAAAGACAGTGGTAAAGCTCCTATTGATGTCACTGTTGTATGAGCTGCAGTAATCCACTTCTGCTCAGCAATTCTGTCTCTTCTCTAACAATGTATCAGTAAACACAATGAATGTGTGCACTTGTGTTCATGTTTTCATTTTAACTCCAAACCAACTTCCTCTCCCAAAACTGTTTGCTGAGAAGGGATATTTGTCTTTGCTGTGATGTACCTCTGGTCTTTATAAAGGCATGGAATGGCAGAATCCCAGTCATGCTACAGCCCTTTATATTGGGTTAGGTTATCTCACTCAAATATTCTCAAATCTTAACTGCAAAAATACATTCACACAAGTGTTTAGGCGAAAGGAAAATGTTTTACTAATAGAAAATTGTGCCAGAATGCTTGGTTTTTTTCCTATCCATATGCAAGCATAATGTCAAACTCTCATGGGAGGTAACTGTATTCTAAATTTTTGTCCAAACTTCAGTCATTTACCAAATGTGGTAGTAGCTCTTAAGAGTGCTGCACTACTGAGTCAGTCATGCAGTTGGAAGTTAGGCTTCTCAATCTCCACCTTCCATTTATGTGATCACATAGAACAGCAAGCAACAGAATCTCATGCTCTACTGGATCTTAGGCTATGGCAAACATAGGATAGACATAGAATGGGTGCTGAAATTACATTGTACTGGTACGTGAGAAAGAACGTGTACATAATGAAACCCAGCAACAATCCTCAAAGGACTATACATACTTGAGAAGTTTATTTTCAAGTGGACCTACAGTCTGCTAAAACAGAGGGAAGAGAAATGAAGCAGGGTAATGATCTGAGCAAAAAGTATCCATTTTCAGCAAGCAAATTGTATAGCCATCTCACTTATTCCCAGCACCGTTTATTTTCACCACTTGCCTCTCTTTTGTCGCATTTTTCTGGATGATCAGCAGAGCTCTTCGTTATTTCTCTCTGCCTGCCATCTTCCATCTCATTGTCTTAGTGCGGCCTTCACAGCCCTTATTCCTTTGAACATCCTTTTTGCTTTCTTTTTATAACTTTTTCCCCATTTCTCAACCAAACTCATAGTACCTCTGTACACCTGTATTTCTCTGCTTTCTTCACTCTGTGCATCTCACTGAACCCTCTGAACCTCACTTTATTCTTTTATCTCTGATCTCTCAGTAATGTGCAACAGCCCAAGATTTTGTTTTTCTCTTTCATTCCCCTGATCAGTTCCCTGGGGAGTTTAGGTTCTCCTCATTTCCACCTCTTTCCCTTCTACTGCTTTTTCCATCAGACTCCTCTTGTGTTGCTGCATGTCCCACGGGACTGTGTCCCTGTGTTGGAAGATTTCAATAGGCTCAATATCATTTCCTTTGACCCATGTCAGATGATAAGCTCTGTGCCGCAGGATTGTTATCTTTTCTTTTCAAGCAGCCCCGCACTATTGTTGATAGTTACAGATGGAGCTATTTCTCCCACGTAACCGGTTTTCCTGTCTTCCTCTCTTAAAAACTTGGTGTATGGGAGATGCAGAGAAGAAGAAGACATTGAGCTCTGCTCCTTATTCCTGCTTAGACAGCACATGCCTGAACAATCAGACCAGGTCAGCAGCAATAATGGGTTTTGAAGTTAAAAGTTAATTTTTGATATCTGACTGTGATGGCTTAAATCAGCACTGAACATTCTCCAATTGTTTTATATTCCACAGGCCATACCCCTTTATGTAGTTCAATGAGATTAACACTTACATTTTCCAGTTGCATATTTTTTCTAAACCAGAAGTTGCCTTTTTGTATAAAACAATAAACTTTAACTGTCTTGATTTGGTGCTTGTTTCTGGTACATCTGGGAACATCAATACTCACTGAGCAGTCATAAAAGATGTCTTGAAATTTTGTTGATCTCAGCATCTTTCTAAACTATCAGTGGAAGTTAGTGTACCATGGATATAGTTTTCAACAAGATCTGTTCCCAGTTCTTCAGGAAATAAATCATAGAATCATAGAATCACAAGGTTGAAAACGACCTGCAAGATCATCTAGTCCAACCGCCTTCCCATTCCCATTAGTACCACAAGCTACTAAACCATATCTCGTAGCTCCTCATCCAGACGCCTCTTGAACACTGCCAGGGACGGCGACTCCACCACCTCCCTGGGCAGGCTATTCCAGTGCCCTACCACCCTCTGAGAGAAAAAGTTTCTCCTAATGTCTAATCTAAACCTCCTCTGGTACAACTTCTGGCCATTTCCTCAGATCCTGTTATTTGCCTGGGAGAAGACGCCAAACCCTTCCTCATCACAACCTCCCTTCAAGAAGTTGTAAAGTGCAATGAGGTCTCTCCTGAGCCTCCTCTTCTCCAGACTGAACAATCCCAGCTCCCTCAGCCGCTCCAGAGCTTGTGCTCCAGACCCCTCACCAGTTTTGTTGCCCTTCTCTGGACACGTTCCAGAGCCTCAATGTCTTTCTTGTAGTGAGGGGCCCAAAACTGAACACAGTACTCGAGGTGCGGCCTCACTAGTGCCGAGTACAGGGGGACGATTACCTCCCCGCTCCTGCTGGCCACACTATTTCTAATGCAGGCCAGTATGCCATTGGCCCTCTTGGCCACCTGGGCTCACTGTTGGCTCATGTTCAGCCGAACATCAACCAACACCCCCAGGTCTCTTTCCTAT